>NW_022196900.1:5933685-5940478 GCF_008632895.1 Mastomys coucha
TGGACAACTGTTTGCGCATGTGCATGGAGTGAAAAGGATGCCATGTCACGGCCCATCCCGGGGCGTTATGTAGGGTAATGAGCGAACTGCCAATCATGAGCAGACACGCCATGCTGTGGGCAGATACGCCGCACTGTGGTGTATATAAGCAGTGTGGATTTTGGGCTCGACCCCTTTTTCCCTATGGATGGAGACAATAAAACGTTGCTGCAGAAGGAACCTAGTGTGTCCGCGTGTCTTCTTGCTGGCGAGACGACTGCGCGGGCTACACATACCCAAGGAGGGGAGGCAAGGAGAAGTGATAAAATCACAAGATGAATAGCAAACTGGGAGACATACCAGATATTGGCAACCCTACTACATTCAAATGTCTTCTTTCCTCATTGCGCTACCAATTCCCGAGACAAAGACAGCCTGGCCATCTGAAGGAGCTAAGAGTACCAACATGTTCTGGAAAATGAAGTGGTTCTTTTGATATAAGAAAAGATTTATTTTTTTTTTTAAGCATTTGTTTGTCTGCATGCATGTATATGCACCATGGTTAGCCACAAGAGGGCATCAAATCCCCTGGAACTGGAGTTAGTATGTGTTTGTGTGCTAGGAACCAAGTCTGGGTCTCCCGCAAGAGCAGCAAGTGCTCTTAACCCCTGAGTCATCTCACTAGCTCCAGAATTTGCTCTTAAATGTACAAAAAGGCTCATCTTTGCTCAAGAAAGAACTGGAAATTAAAAATCATAATACATTACCATTTAAAACTAGTACGCTGGGAAACGGATGCTTACACACATTGCTGTTAGGGAATTAAATTGAATAGTTTTCATGAAGAACATTTGGCAGGATCTATCAAAATTTCTAGTGCTCATATTTTTCTTTCCTTTTCTGCAGTGCACACATTTTTGACCCAGCCATTCTGCTTCTAGGAGCTTAGGCAGATGCCGTTACATAAGTTCAAACCATTACGGAGTTCCCGATCCCTGGGAAAAGTCCATAGACTCAATCAAATTATAATGAAAAGATTTATTGATTACGGTTAGCAGGACAACAGTCTCCAAGCCAAACCCGAGATTGTTGTGAGACAGAGGCTTAGGGGAATAGTTTTTAAAGGACAAACCACAAGACCTTGAGTCTCATCACAAGCAAGCCAGGAGCTGTGCTGCTCTGCAGTCATGAGGTAGACAAGGCAACCGCAAAATAGCCCTTGACTGTCTGCACAAGCAGGCTTCAGAAACAAAAAAGCAGTTAGAATTATCATAGCAAGTAGATGGTCAAGGCTGTACGTTTCTGGGTGGGGGGGTCATTGAGTCAGGGTTACTGGAAACTTATCTTCCGGGGACTGGAGTTTTGCTTTTTTTCTATCTATCTGTCTGTCTGTCTATCTATCTAGTCATTGGTGGTGGTATTGATGGTATTTTTTTTTCTTTTTTTGGTTTTTCAAGACAGGGTTTCTCTGTGTAGCCCTGTGGCTGTCCTGGAACTCACTCTATAGACGAGGCTGGCCTCGAACTCAGAAATCCACCTGCCTCTGCCTCCCAAGTGCTGGGATTAAAGGTGTGCACCACCACTGCCTGGCACTGGTGGTATTTTTGAGGCAGGGTTTCTCTTCGTAACCCTGCCTATCCTGGACCTCACTTTGTAGACCAGGCTGACCTTGAACTCACAGAGATCCACCTGACCCTGCCTCCCGAGTGCTGAGATTAAATATGTATGCCACCACTGCCTGGCATAAACACTTCAAAAAAATGTAGAAAAAAATAGGAATGGTGCCCACCTCTGAGAAGAGACCACAGGTGTGAGAGAGTGGCAGAAGGCTTCGAGAGACGCTGATCTCTGTGTGCTCCTGTGCTTACATCTTCCACATTCGTTCGTTTTGTGTTTACACAACCTTTGCTGCTGCTGAGTAACTTGTTAGCTGTTTGGGAAAGATCCCATGTCGAACCATAGACACAACGTGGTCTAAATGGAGAATTTCCAGGATGTTAGAGCAGAAGCATAGAGCCATGTCAGTGTCAGTGTCAGAATTTACTAACAAATTTACAAGCAGTGTCAACTTTATTGACTTCATGTTGCCAATTATCTCCCATTTTGCCAGATAGTTGGCCACTGGTGATCATAAATTCTTTCAGCCTAATCTTTCCTTCTTTCTTTCTTGGGGCAGGGTCCCACCTTGTGTCTCAGACTGGCCACACACTGACTCTGTAGCCCAGGCTAGCCTCAAACTTAGGACAGTTCTTCCTCGGTCTTCTGAGTTGAGCTACCAAACATTCATCACCACACAGGGTGGCCCAGTCTTTCTAATATTAACACATTACACAACATTATCTAGGCAGGTTTAGGTGGCTAGGAAAGGGTTTGAGCAGCTCCAGAGGTCATTCTTACTGGCTGACCTGAAGCTGGAGGCCGACATAAAAAGTTTAGGGACTTCAGTTAATCAGGATGTAAAATGAAAGTCCGGTGGCAGACCATTTTGTAAGCCAAAATTGGAGTATTTTAAGCAAGAGAAATTGTGTTCAAACTTATGTCCAGGGACAGAGACAGAGACTTTTTTTTTTTAAGATTTATTTACTTACTTTATGTAAGTACACTATAGCTGTCTTTTGACACTCCAGAAGAGGGCGTCAGATCTCATTACGGATGGTTGTGAGCCATCATGTGGTTGCTGGGATTTGAACTCAGGACATCTGGAAGAGCAGTCGGTGCTCTTACCCGCTGAGCCATCGCTCCAGCCCAGAGACAGAGTCTTATACTGTGATAATTTCCCTGCTGAGGCTCATGGTGGCTAGTCAGTATGCTGGCCACATTTCAGTCTTGGGGTCCTTCTTAGTCTCAGATGAGGAGGTTCCACCTAATGTGGTTGAGGCGCTCATGTGTCCAGTGTTTCTGACACCATTTGATACATTTGCTGGTGGCTGAAAACTCACTCCTGCTGCTGGTTGCTGGCAGTAACTGTTACATTTTTCTTACTGTCATTTTGAATTTAAGTTTCCTCTCCTGGCTTAGTGATGGGACATCACTGTGGCCAGGTGTCCCCAGGCTCCTGCTTCTGAATCCAGGACCTTGGACTTCAACCCACCACACACTGAGCTTCAGGGCCTCCTCCACCAGCCCATGCACCCAGGCACCTGTCATTCCCTGTCCTCTCCTGATGCCCACCTCTGGATTCTAATCACAATGCTGCCCCTCTGGGAGTTCTCCCAAGCCAGTGCCAAAAGCTGCTCTTCCCTGGTGCCCTGTACCCCCCTCCTACAACACTTTCTGGGTGGCAAAGTGTGAGGAATAGAGCCAAGGTGGGCGCTTGAGTCCAAGTGCTGCCTCTTGGTGGCTATGTGACTTTAAGAGGCTTCTCTTGCTCTGGTCCTCTGCTTCTGGTCTGTAGATTGGAGAAACATGGCCACTAGGGAGTTCCCAGGAAAAGTGTTTGGCCCTATCTCCTGAGCTTACTAAGGGCTCCATAAACATCATCAATATCCGATGCTCTTTGGCTTTAGCCTCTGAGGTGGAGGGCAGGCTGTAGGCCCTTTGGCTGGCTCTGTTGTTCTCTTTTCACATTCTTTCCAAGCTATAGTACCCTCTGAATGTCAGCTGACTCTGCCTTGAGGGAGCGACCCATGACCCCAGTTGACAAGCGTGTCCAGTGCCCACACTCTGCCTGTCCTGTGTATGTGGAGAGCTGGCCTGAGGGCATAAAAACACCTCCTTGTGTCAATGTTTGATGAATTTCAGGACATTTTCTTTCCCTGCAGTGACCTAGCAACACACATAAGGGTCAGTAGGGGAAACATTAATGTATTACTTAGGACAGGAGGGTAGTGTAAAGCCTTGGCATGGATCCAGATGAGAACAGGAAGTGGTGCTAGGTATGTGTAATTCCAGCAAATTCAAGGCCTTCTTTTGCTATATAGTGGGTTGGAGGCTGGCAGGGACTACATGTTTCAAATAAATAAATAAATAAATAAATGCTCCAAATGGCCCAGTTGATACTGTCAACATTGTGTGTATTATGTACTGGAGTCCTCATGGGTCTCCATAAAATCAGTGCCCTTGGGGCACTTCCTGACCAGAGAGCAAATCCTTGAGCAGCCCTCGGACTGAAATGAGGCTGTAGAGCTGAAGATCAGGCCTGGGCCCTGAGCTAGTCCTAAACTGCCTGCACAATCTGTATCATTGCCTTGAGTCTGGGCTGGCCTTGAACTTGCAATCCTGCAAACCCCTTGAATGCTGGATTATAAGTATAATCACCATGCCTGCCTTCGTCTCTATGACAAGCACAGTACATGCTTCATCTCTCAACAAGCCAAGAGGCCAGCATTACTACAACCCCCAACTTACAGATGAGGAAACTGAGGCACACAAAGTTTAATCATTGCTCATGATGGTGAAGCGGGCATTTAGCCCCAGGCAGCTGGGCACGAGAGCTTGAGCTCTGCCACCCTCGGGCTAAGCACCCCTGTTCAGTAGTGAAAACAACCTTCAATGGAAATGTTATCCTCACAATGTGCCTGAAGAAATAGGGGTGGAATCGCAGATTAGGGCTCTGATGTCATCTCAAGGTCAAACCGTTCGAAAGGGTTAGAGGTTAGAGGCAAGATCCAGCCAGACTCAGTCACATCTACCTACAAACCCTGGATCCAGCATACCTGGTCCCTGCCTTGCACAGGAACTGCTTCCAGACAGTCAGCAGGTATCCAGCCTCCCTGGGTGGCCAGTGATGGGTTAAAATACCATCACAATTGTAAACTCCTTGTAGGGAGTCATCCTAAATATTAAAGCTATACTGTCTGGATTCAGACCCTCTCCCTCAGCCACCTGAGAGCATGCTGGTCAGGTTTGGCTTAGAATTCCGTGTGTTTAACTAGAAACCTCTGTCTGGGATAGTTTGGCTAAGATAGGCCTCACAGGGCCATCAGGACTTTCTCCTTTCCTAATTGGGACAGCATAGTCAGAGAGACATATCCATAATCGCTCACACTGTTCCCTCTCTTCAGTATGCCCCTCACTCCAGGCTCCTAGGGATGTTTGACAGTCTCGAGGCTATGTTACTCTTGAAAGCACACACATCAAAGAAGGCTCTCGGAGCCCTACTTTTGACCCACATAACACAGCGCCTCTTTCCCGGAGCTATAGCGGATAGATGAGGGCCCGGACTCGGCCCCGCCCCCAGCGCCGGTCCCGCCCCCAGCGCCGACCCCGCCCACACTTCCGTCGCCTTCTGCAAGGCCAACCTAGTTCGTGTTTGCTGCTGCGGGTCTTATGAAACCGGCGCGACTCATGAAGGTGTTCGTCACTGGCCCGTTGCCGCCCGAGGGCAGGGCTGCTCTCGCCCAGGCCGCAGAGTAAGCGCCCGCGTCAGTACGGGGACTGCAGCTGAGCCCCTGGCAAGCTGTCCGGTCCACCCAACCTCAGACACCCTTGCACCCGCGCAGGGTGGATCGGATCGTCTGTCTCCAGACATGCCGCTGGGGCTTCCAGAGCTGTCCCAGGGCTGGAGGCCACCTCTCAAGAGCCGGGTGTCTGGCAGGCAGGCAGGCGAAGTGGAGCCAGGACCCGAGAGGGTGGGGCTGGCGCTTGGGGGCTTTGCTCTGGAGGTGCCAGCTGTGTCTCCAAGGGGCTGGCTTGGAGTTTGGGGCCGTATTAGAGAAAGCTCTCCGGGTGGCAGCTGGCTCCGGTCTCCAGGGTATTCGTCTCCGGGCAAAGACCAGGCCGTGAATTCTACCCTCTGAGGTTAGCTGGCAGGCAGGACTGTTCAGGGACTATGCCAATCATTGCTTGTCTCCTTGGATACTCAATGGGACTGTTCTCTTCCTATCGAACGTTGTCTAGTGCAGCTGTGGACACAGACTTTCAGTCCTTCCAACACTGTGAAGTCAACTTTAGACTTTCTGCATCACCGATTTGAAAACAGGCTGGATGGGCTTGTACCTTGCCCTGGGGTCACTCAGCTCCAGGTGGCAGACCTGGCCCTTATGCTCAGTCCTGACCCACTGTAGGCTAGTCACTTTGTCTTGACAGCTTCGCATTACCATGCCAGTTTGGGAGGAGGTGGCTCAGCAGTCAGTTTTTGTTTGTTTCCTTTTCCTGTTTTTCAAGACAGGATTTCTCTGTGTAGCACCCCTGCCTGTCCTGGAACTCACTTTGTAGACCAGGCTGCCCTCGAACTTACAGAGATCTGTCTGCCTCTGGCTTTTGAGTGTTGGAATTAAATTCTGATGGTTTGGGGTATGCGATTTGTTTTGAAATTTTTCTAAGTACAGTTTTTCCTAAGGACTTGTTTTGTTGGTACCTTTGGTCCTGAGGAGTGGAGACAAATGGACCTGGGGACCTACCAGCCACTGTCCGGTGCCTTCTGTGTCCACACACCAGGACTGCTCTGAATTCAATGGAGGAGCACCTCACACTTTAGGCTCCTAAGGAAGCACACTCAAGTGCTCCCGTGACCAGGAGAGCCTTCAGCTCTTGTTAGCTTTCCCCACGTTGGCAGCCCTTCACCCCCTCCTCCAGACAGTTCTGAGGCTCCCCATGAGTGACCTTAACTCTGGCTAGCCTCAGGCCGTGTTTGCCAGCTGTGCATGCTGTGTAGGACCTAGGAGGCTCCCAGCATCCTTTGAGTGGCTTCCCTTCCTTTCCAGCTGTGAGGTAGAGCAGTGGAATTCTGATGATCCCATCCCCAGGAAAGATCTGGAGCAAGGTGTGGTGGGGGCCTATGGCTTGCTCTGCCGCCTCTCTGACCGTGTGGACAAGAAACTTCTGGATGCTGCAGGTATGTGCTGAGCCGGCCTGAGCAAAGTCCGGGGGGGGG
>NW_022196900.1:5940495-5943801 GCF_008632895.1 Mastomys coucha
GAGCAGGTCTTGTCGGGGGAGCATGCCAGTTTGCTGCAGCCGGCCTTTGAGCTGCTCTGTAGTACTTTCCCTGTCTTCTGAGGGCGTCCCCAGCAGTAGCTCCACTTGGCATTTGTTCCCTATCTGGCTTTTAAGTTCCCGGGAGGCTCTAAGAGGGCAAAGACTTTGTGTTGCCTGAGTGGGAATGGGGGTTGGGGGAAGGACGAGGGTATCCTAGGTTCTGAACCTCTCTGCTGTGCTCTGCTTTGTGACCTTGAGATCTCTCTGGGCCTGGGTGCTGCAGGGCAGAGGGCCCAGCACTGTCTGTGCCTAGCACTGACTGACTGATAGGTACTTATCAGGTGTGCGCGCAGCTGTGGCCCCAGGCCTCATTCCTGGATAGGGTGAACATCATCCTGTGAGTTATACAGTAGCAGTTTAAGGAACACTTCAGACCCAGGACTGCCAGAGTCAGTGCAGAACCACTCTCACCCTGGCCTTGATTAGAGGCTTAGTAGAGGAGAGCGCATGAGGTCACACCCCAGCCACCTCAGCACTTCTGGAGTGTCCATGGGGAGAGGCCTTTGATGTGGCTAAAGGGGACCCAAGGCCACTGGTGTGTGAGAGTAAGGACCCTGAGAAGACCCAAAGGTTGTATTGTGACTGTGACAGGACACTCCCTGAGCTCCTGTCGTAGGTGGCAGTAATTAAAACTAGGGACCTAAGAAATGAGAAGTAGGTATTCCTGGGATGGACCCAGTGCATGGCTTTGAATTCCACGAGGACAGACACGTGTTTTTTACACGACAGGAGCCAACCTCAGAGTCGTCAGCACCCTGTCTGTGGGGTTGGACCACTTGGCTTTGGATGAAATCAAGAAGCGGTGAGTATAGCTGGGACTCTGGACCGGGCCTTCAGCCTGGGGTGAGGCCGAAGCAGAGCAGGCAAGAGGAGCTCTCTGCTTGCCTGGTGTTCTGTGCCTCCGAGAGAGTGCCAGGTGGCCCATGCTAAGTAGCCACAACTGCACAAGCCACTTAAACCCAGACAGCTAGAAGCCGTGGTGACTTGTGACCATACCCTGACGTGCTTGCTATCCTTTCTGATCTCTGTGATACCCTGAAAGAGGAAAAGGCCAGCGTTATTATTTCCTTTTCCAATGAAGAAGTTCAGGACAGTTAGGTAGTCACTCGCTGCAAACTTTCAGCCCTGATCCTTTATTTTCATATACTCCCCAGTGGGCAATATGATGGTATTGAGAGCCGTTTACAGTTCTGAGCTTCCTGGCAGTCAGAGGAACATCATGGTAATGACCCATTGAGAGACACCGGTGAAGGGGCTTGAGGCCGATGTTACAACCAGATGTTTGCTTCCTAGCGGGATCCGGGTGGGCTACACACCAGGTGTCCTGACAGATGCCACTGCAGAACTCGCTGTCTCCCTCCTACTCACCACCTGCCGCCGGCTGCCAGAGGCCATAGAGGAAGTAAAGAAGTAAGTGGATGCCTGGCCAAGTCAGGTGTGCTCAGCAGTGAGGCCTGAGCAATCGGCAGCTAGCTCCAGATAAGCTTTGTCCCTGGAGTAGGGAGCTGGGCTCAACTAAAATAATTAAAGCACAGGCAGAGCTGCATTTAAAGGGAATGGGATGGGAAGCCATGACAGATGAGGCTAAGGGAGGAACAAACTCTGATGACCTGGGAACAGTGGTGTGGATCCTGGAGCTGGGAGTGTAAGGCTGCACACCCCTGATGCTGAAGTTGACAAGCGAGAGAGGACTAGCTTTGAGAGTCAAGGCAACCACACCACACTTGAAGCATGGCTCTTCAATGTGAGGAGCAGGGATCTTTCTCGATAATGCCCAGGGGCATCATGTGGGAGACACAGTGGGCACAACAGGTGCAAGGGTTCTGGGTGAGAAGCCTGAGTCTGCCCACGCAGGGTCACAGTGTGCACCCTGGGGACCAGCTTTTGTGTTGTGTGAGTCTAGAACTTGTTCTGAAACCCCAGGTCTAAGTTTGCTCTGCACTCTTCAGTGGTGCAGCCTCAGGCAGGTCAGCCTTCTTCCCTCCACCTACGCTTCCTAGCTCCCCGGTGACCTTACTTCCCGTGTCCCTGTTGGCTCCAAAAGAGCCATTCATTTGTCAGCCACTCTTGCCCTATAACCTGGAAGCAGATTTAGCTTCAGAGTGCTCCAGATACGGGTCCCGTGTGGTCCCTCATCTCTTGCCAAGGTCTGGCTTCTCACCACCCTTCTCCCCACAGTGGCGGCTGGAGCTCCTGGAGCCCCTTATGGATGTGCGGCTACGGACTCTCGCAGAGCACTGTTGGCATTGTGGGGCTGGGGCGCATAGGTGAGGCTCCCACTGCCCGCTCCTGGCTTTCCCTTTTGGTTGAGACCCCAAAGCCTGGACAGTAGGTATCCTCTGGAGAGGCTGTGCATGTGGCTGAATGAATAAAAAGGCAAACTCAACTCTGGCTTGCAGGAGCAGCCTGTGAGAGCCAGGGTTCTTCTACTAATTAGCACAAAGGCTATAAGATGCTCAGCTGGCCGTGGAAATTGAGCTACTGTGGGAAAGCCTGCACCAACCTTGGACCCCGGTTCTGGAAGGCGGGCTACTTCCCACTCTGGAGTTAGCAGCTGAGGGTCCCCTCTCCTTCGGTGCTGTCCCTTCAGAAGCCTGGTGGGAGCTAGAGTGTTGTCATCCTGCCTGAACAGAGGCAGCCTAGGGGTGGGAACTGAAGGTGACCTGTCTGGACAGCCAGCAATCCTTGCAGCTTCTTGGAGGAGTTCAGTAACCTGGGGTGTGTTCACGTCTGAGAACCCAAGTGCCCACACCTATATGCCTGCATGAAAAACTCTGGTAGGTCTTGTGGGGCAAGTTGGCAGCTGGCAATGCCACCAAAAGTCAAATGAGGAAAGGCTGCATTCCCAGAAGTAGAAAGCTCAGAAGGAGTGAGGGGACCTCTTGAACCCCTGTCTTCAGAGATGCCACATCCAGTTCTTGGAGGAGGTCAGTAAGTGACCATCAAGATGACTGGGACCATGGGAAGCCAGTGTAAGCCAGTCCTCCTACAGAATGTGGCACTGCCTCTAGATCCCTGAGGGCAGGGTACTGGCTGGGGACTAGTCACACTGGGACAGCCTAAGCTCCACTAAGACAGAAAAAGGACATACCTCTATGGGTCACCTGCACTTGCCCTCTGGAAGGTGGGAGCAAGCCATGGGTTCCTTGTCTCCAGGTCAGGCCATTGCTCGACGACTGAAACCGTTTGGTGTCCAGAGATTTCTCTACACGGGGCGCCAGCCCAAGCCTCAGGAAGCAGCAGAGT
>NW_022196900.1:5943811-5976863 GCF_008632895.1 Mastomys coucha
AGGCAGAATGCAGGAGCTTGTGTGTGTATGTGTATGATTTACAGACAGGATGCAGGACCTTGAAGTATCTGGGACCCTTATGTGTTGTGCAGTCTACCTGCTTGAGACATGAAGGACCAGTCAGAGACACAGACTCCCATCATGGGTCCTAGACGTGAAGTTTTTTCATCTAGGTGGGTCTGTCTCTGCCTATCTCAGAGTTAATATTGCAGGCATACTCAGGGTGTGTGGCTTGTTGTATGGGTGCCAGGACCCAATTCTGGTTCTTAAGGTAGTTTTAACTGCTGAGCCACCTCTACAGCCCTTCCGTCATAGTTTTTGAGACTTGGTATCTCATTGAACCAAGAACTCACTGATGTGGCTAGCGCAGTAGGCCAGGAGCTCCAGAGGACCACCTGTCTCCATCTCTCCTGGGTTGGGATTACAGTCTTGCCCAGATTTTTAGGTAGGTGTTGGGAATCCAAACTCAGGTTTTCCGGCTCATGCAATGGGGACTTTACAGACAGAGACATCTCCCAAGTCCTCTGATTGTTTTGGTCTTTTTATGTATATGAGTACACTATAGCTGTCATCAGATACACCAGAAGAGGGCATCAGATGCCATTACAGATGGTTGTGAGCCACCATGTGGTTGCTGGGAATTGAACTCAGGACTTCTGGAAGAGCAGTCAGTGCTCTTAACTGCTGAGCCATCTCTTCATCCCCTCTGATTTTGTTTTTTTTGGGTTTTTTTGGTTTTTTTTGGGGGGGGGGGGTTTGGTTTTGTTTTTATGTTTTTTTTTGAGATAGTGTCACTATATAGCTCTGGCTGGCCTCAAAGTCAAGGTAGTTTTCCTGGCTCTGTCTCGAGCCCTGGAATTACTGGTGTGTGCTACCATGCCTGGAATCCTGGGAGTTTCTTTTGTGGGAGATGGGAGCTGTCCCCATGTCGTTGGTCTCTGCCATCTTGCTATCCCTCACTGGTGGTCAGTTTCTGATGAAGCTCTCTCCTCTCTCAGTGCCTCTTGCTCAGCTGGCTGCAGAGTCAGACTTCATTGTAGTGGCCTGCTCCTTAACACCCGCTACCAGGGGGCTCTGCAGCAAGGATTTCTTCCAGAAGATGAAGAACACAGCTATCTTCATCAACATCAGCAGGTAGCTGAGGGTCTTCCTCATCCCTAAGCCCTCTAGCACTCCTGGAGAGGGGTGTACCTACCACAGTGATCAGGAGTTTCTGTCTGTATAGGTTGGTGATGAGAGAGCTCAGGATGACACATCAGCCACTGTTAACCAACAGCTCTAATACAGGAAAGGCCTTTGGGAAATGGAGGAGGAAGACCCAGCACAGGGCCCAGCTTTCTGGTTCCCTGCAGTAGCCCAACCTTGTTCAGGGCTTGGCTCACAGGAGTGTAATTCTGGGAGCTAGTAACCAGGGCCCCCCAGCAGGCCCGCTTTCTTCTGCTACAGAGGGGGAGACCTTTGTAGCATCCTTCAGAGGCCAGCCTTCCATGTTACTGAGCCTAGCTTAACCTCATTGATGGTTTAAACCTGTGTGGGCTTGGGGACACAGACCCTAAAACTCACTGTCATGAGTGACTTCAGGGCAGTGACCCTGTGATAGAGCAATGGCCCCATCCTTGCCTCCCCCTGTTCTTTCTGGTTGGCACCCTTAACCCTTGTGTTTGAGACAGCCTCACTGAAGTCAAGGATGGCTTGAGCTTGTAATCTTTTTGCCTCAGCCTCCCAAGGCCTGGGATTATAGGTGTGTGCCACCATATCTAGCTCCTTAGAACCTTAAACCGGGTTTGAGAAAGATTAGGTGAAACTACCTCAAGGGATTATGTGTGCTCCACAGGTGTCTGCCTACTTCCCATGTCACCTGAAGTTACCAACATTTAGCAGCAAAGAGTGACCTGGGTGTGGGATTGAAAAGTGGAGCAGGGCTCATGCCCATGTGCCACCTGCCCAGCACCAGGATGCACTTCAGGCTATCTAGGGCTCTGCATGCATGGTGACAGTTCAGTCCATTGCTCAAGTACTACTGAGTGCAGGAAATGAAGTTTCCAGAAAGCCATTTCTTGACTTCATTGGTGGCTCACATGGATGCAGGTATTTTGTGATTCTTGGCCACAGTCTAGGGGCCAGCTAAATCAGAAGCACTTGTGTAGACCTAACACAACTGCAGCTTCCTGGGCCCTGTGTGTGCAGAGTGCTTGTGTTGCATTCCCATCCCCCAGAATTCCTGGAAGTAGGATTTTCTTGGCCCCATAAGACATTATTAGCTCTGTCACAAGCTAATGAGTGGCAGGGCTCTGGTCAAGACAAGCATTTTTTTTTTTTTTTTCGAGACAGGGTTTCTCTGTGTAGCCCTGGCTGTCCTGGAAGTCACTCTGTAGACCAGGCTGGCCTTGAACTCAGAAATCCTCCTGCCTCTGCCTCCCAAGTGCTGGGATTAAAAGCATGCCAGCAAGACTAGCTTTCTTATGCAGACTCCCTGTAGTTTTCTAAGATGTTCCTGCCTTAGAAGTCAGTGCAGGTGCATGGTGAAGGGAAAACTACATTCTGTGAGTTGTTCTGCTCTAAAGGTGGCTTGGGTGGAGGGAGTGTCTGAGCCTTTTCCCCATCACCACTGTCACCTCCAGAGGAGATGTGGTAAACCAGGAAGACCTGTACCAGGCATTAGCCAGTGGTCAGATTGCAGCCGCAGGACTGGATGTGACCACCCCAGAACCACTGCCTCCGAGCCACCCCCTGCTGACCCTCAAGAACTGCGGTAAGAACTGTTTCCAGCGCAAGTGCATAGCTGTACTATGGAGCCAGCCTGGCTGTGGAGCTAGCTGAAGTCATGCTAACCCAGCCAGGGACTGGGAGTGTGTAGAATAACAAATAGTGAGGGCTATTTAACAGGAATGCAATGCTCAGCTGGGTCTCTGTCCCCAGACAGATCCAAGAAGTGAATGGGCTTGTTAAAGGGAGGCTGACCGTTCTCCTGTAGCTACTCATGGGGAAAACACGTCGCTCTAAATGGCTGTTGGCAGTGTATGGAAAAGTAATGACAGCATCGGAAGTTTCTAGCGACAACTCACTCTCGTTGTGGCTGGAGAGTCTGGCTTTAGGTTTCCCTGCACACAGGCTCACCAGCCATCAGGCCCTTCATGCCTTCTGAGTCTGGACCCCTCTTCAGCCTTAGGCATTTTGAGCTTCCATCCCCCCCTTTTGTCCTCCAGGGCCCTAAATGCTTCTGGGCATACCCTATTGCTACTTTGTCAGCAAGTGTAATTGCTCTAGTTTTCTGTTTATGGTTTCCTGGAGGGAGGGACAGTCACTGGTTGTCAGGTCCTGCCGTAAGGGCTTCTGTGGGTCTGGATTGCAGCACCTGGAGGCTGTGCACCTAACAGGTCCTGGGGATGCTGGTGTCCTGGGGATGCTGGTGCCCTGGGGATGCTGGTGTCCTGGGGATGCTGGTGTCCTGGGGATGCTGGTGTCCTGGGGATGCTGGTGTCCTGGGAATGTTTTGAGACCCTGGCCTCAGTGCTTGCCTTTCCTCTGTTTCTGTCTCCAGCCTCGAGAGAGGCATTGGGGATATGGATGTCCCTCTGCATTCTGGACATGTCCTTGCTGCCTCTTTAGTGAAGGCAGGCACCCATTATTGCAGCCCTTAGCAACTGTCCTGACCTGATTGCCGTGGCCAGCCTACAAGAAACATTGGCTGTGGTGTGAGGGCTACTGTCCACAGCCAGGAAAGCTAGCTATATCCCCATTTCATGTCCCCATACAGCTTTGGAAGGCAGGCAGCTCTTTAGAGATAACTTCATTTGCTTTGCATTGGAACCAGAGGCATCTACAGTATCACCAGCATGCCATCGTGGAATTACTTCTGTAGTTCAGAAGCCCTGTGCATCACTTTCAGGGGTGCACGGTGTGGTAGCTGCTAGGCTCCTATGCTGGTGGCCATCTACAGGTGACTTCCTGTTGCCTACCATATTATTCAGGGTTCAAATCTTCTGTCTTTTGTGTATTGGGGATGGGGGGTAGAATGGGAGACCCAAATGGGTCTCAGCATTTGCTCCTCTGAACCTGAATCTAAAGGAACGGGCTTCATAGGGAACATCTACCCTCCCTAAGTGTAGGAGGACATAGGCAGAGGGTGCATTGGTAGGAGTCTAAGGCAGAGCCTTTGTCCTGGTACCCTGGGACCAATGCTTCCTTCTCCCTTCAGTGATCCTGCCCCACATTGGCAGTGCCACCTACAAAACTCGCAACACCATGTCCTTGCTGGCAGCTAACAACTTGCTGGCTGGCCTAAGGGGGGAGCAAATGCCCAGTGAACTCAAGCTGTAGCCAGATGGGCTTTCATGGGCTGGAGACATCTTGCTGGACAGATCCAAGCTGGACTTCAGACTGAGGCAAGAGCCTGGGGCACGCCCCCTCCACTGCGTTTTCAGGGGGCATGGGAATGGGCAGATGGGCTTGCCCCATACTTGCTGAAAGCCTGTAATTCTAGCATTATTAAACAATTTCTGACACAATGTCTAGGCCTGTGACTTGGGGCACTAACAAAAAGAGCACCTTTTGTGTTTGCTGATTCTGGGCATTTGGGATCTGCTTGGCTCTGCTTTCCACACTGCCCTCAACCAAATTCCCTCCCTTTTCTCCCCGAGGGACAAGCAGAACCATAAAAACATAGGGCCTGAACCCAATACCTTGACCACGGTGAAAGAGCATACTACAAACGGGAGAAAACTGCAAGGGAGGAGACGGCAAGGCAGTCAGCACAGTCGGTCAGCAGTAGTGAAGGCAGGATTCCCAGTTTTGATCCGTTTGTGTCTACCTGCTGTTCCCCATGCTCCGGATAGGTGCTCCTTTTAAATCACCTTCACTCCTCCCCAAGGCCAGGCCACATGCACTGCCCTGCAGAACTTCCCACACAGCCAGAGCACAGCCAGGCAGCTGCAGGGGAGGCAGGAGTAACTCAGGGATGGGAGCATTCCTGTCTTGGAGGCTCGACCGATTTGAAGATGACCTAGCAGCAGTACAGTGCAGTACTTCCCAGTTTTGTTTCAACCCAAATGGAAGCAAAGGAGACCGTGTGTTTAGAGGCATGAATATGACAAATTTTTAATTTTAAAATCTGTTTTGACCAGCATTAGCACCCGTGTAGGGTGCCTCTACACTTGATGCCACCTCCAGAAGATTATACATGATTATGCCGGGCTATAATTAAGGCTAAAAATCAAAAGTCAGGTCCCCAGTCCCAGTTAGAATCCCCAGTGAAACTCCAGGTTGCAGCGACCCTGGGCTAGTTGCCCAGGGACCCTTGGAAATCTTTAAGTGCTACAGCATGTTGGAGGACACTGGCCTCAAGCTTGCTTCTCACATGTAGAGACTGACTACGAGGTAGATGAGATTCCAGGTCCACCCAGCAGCAGAGAGGCAGGCTCCATCGAGTGCCAGGGACAGGCCCCAGAGCAAAGTCCACTTGTATCGAAGCCGTGGTGAGGGACAGACTTGAAGCACCACATCCTTACAACAGGAAGGACAACTGCTACTCTGCCTGTGACACTGGCTCACCAGCAGGGCAGCTCTGGTTCTCCATGCTGACCCTCCTGACCCCCACTGGTCCCTATAAAGGTGGATGGAGAGACCCACCTCCATTGTGTCTCAACAGGACTCCTGACAGTAAGCCACACAGCAACTTCTCAAGGGACCCCATTGGCTTCAGTGGTCTCTTTCCCACGGCTGCTCAGCAGGGGGAGTCCTGCATTCCATTCGGGCTTTCTTCCCTGGGAATCAGTTCAGATGCCATGCCCTCATTACAGGTCAAGCCACAGATTCATGGTCACACCAGCTTAAGAGAACATATGCTCATTTTTGTTTTAGGATATACAGAAATAATGTGGCTCTCAAAAGTTAATGAATTTCTCTGAATTGTGTACAATGGTTTGGTATCACTGAAAAAGGTATGAAAAAAAAGTCTTGTTCGGCTTGAGCTTACATATATGCATGAACTTGTGTGATTCTCCTGGGTGCATGTCAGGATGTAGCAGCCCTGACAGCATGGTCATCAGGGGACAGGAAGGCAGAGGATAGAGAGTCCTGGACAGAGCACTGAATGCCACCCCGAGAACCTTGGCTATTTTTGGTGAATTCTATGCTGTAGGCTGCCCGACTCTTCCAGAGCCTGTAAAGAACTGACATGAACACTACTGCATATAAGTTTCAAATGACTCAAAGCTGACTTGAAGGCGTGACCCCACTAAAAGCTGAGGTGTAGCTTTGAGAGCCTAGCACAGAACAGAAATAAAACCACGGCAGCAGGGTTGCTATGGTTCGTCTAACTGGTTACGCCCAGGAGAGGTGTTCTATGGGCTTGGGATGAGAAGTGACGAGGTCAGGAGCAGCTGATCTTGGGAGGCCTGGGGCATCCAGATGGAGTGAAAGGCAAATGCACCATGAGAATCCATACACAGGACTCCACACCACCAGAATAAAGACAGACACTAGCTTCCCACTTACATTAAACAAAAAACGGCATCAGAAATGCACCTTGGTTAAAACCCTGCTAACACAGCACGGACAAAACACCTCACTGTCACTCCTACAAGTACACACTCCATTACAACTTTTGTTCTTAAACAGAAAAGTTACTAAAAACACCTATGCCATAGAGATGTATTCAAAAGTATATACACCTGCTAGCCCAAGAGCACACTCCCCTGGACCCAGTGTAAGCACCATCAGAGGGCAGTGCCTGTGACTGCAACTCAGATAAAAATAAAAAGAAACAGTACTTTCTGAGGCCTGGGACTAGCTCAGGATACACTTTAAGCATCTGTGGCAGACAGCCTTGTCCTCCAGGGCCTTTTTTCAGATAGCACCAAGTCACCTGGTTACACACAACGTATGCTTTGCATTGCTGTACATGGATGGAATACTCCCATCACGGGATAGAGGAAATTTAATTAAATGCTTCACAGAGCTTTAAAATAGTGTTAAAATGTTTTCTGCGCTTCCATTTTTAAATGCCATACTCTTAACAACAATGACAAACTACTTTAGGACTGTTTTCCTCCACCCTAAGAAATGTGCAGGATAAGTGCTACACCTAACAGTTCTCTGCTTACTACTGGCTGAAATTCATGAGAGCCACTGGACAGTGAGACTGAGTCCAGCGGCAATAGTTGCCCAACAACAGCGGTTTTAATGTCCGTGCAGAACTGGCCTGTGTGCTGTCTGAGGAGCGATTAGAGCAGGGTGCTGGGGAGGTTGCTGCTCTGCCAGCGCAGGCAGGTCGTTTTCGAGTGTTTATACAGGTGGCTGGACTGACTGAACCGTTTGCCACACTTGAGGCAGGCGTACGGCTTTTCTCCTGTGTGGACTCGGATGTGCTTCTTGCAGTCTGTCAGAGTCAGGAAGGTTTTACAGCAGATTTTGCAGGCATACTTTCGAGCTCCCTCCACAACCAAGACGTTGTGCTCTGATAAGGCCTTCTTGCACTTCGATAAGACATCAGCAGACGCCCTGGTCAACTGCGGAGGGCCAGGCTGGGAAGAGTGGCCATTTTCAAATGAGGTGCCCCCGTTCATCATTAGCTGGGAACTGGCTGAGTTTTCAGAGATCTGTGAGCTCCTGACAGAAGTTACCACTGGCAT
Source organism: Mastomys coucha (assembly GCF_008632895.1). Lineage (NCBI taxonomy): Eukaryota > Metazoa > Chordata > Mammalia > Rodentia > Muridae > Mastomys > Mastomys coucha. The sequence continues at coordinate 5,951,443 of NW_022196900.1, forward strand.
TTTTGGAGCTATTCGTCGGTAGTATGGAAAGTTACTGGCTCCTCCTCGCGGGGAACCCATCATGGCCCTGGAGAAGGAAGAGTGGAGACCCAAGCCAGACCTGGAAAAATCCATCCCAAATTGTTCTCCTTGATAGCCTGAGGTCTGCACACAGGGCAGGCCCATCACCTCCTGCATAGGTCTGACAAAGTGGGAGTCTGCAGGCTCACTGAACGGGTTCTCTACATGGGAACCAGGGGCAGAGGAAGGCCCGCCTGCTGGCCCGGCCTCTGGACTCAGCAGGTACGGGGCCTCGCCCTCGAGCCTGCAGTCACTGGTGGTGTTTGGGAGGTTGTCATCAGTGCTCTGACTTGCGCTGAAGGTACTCCCCCTGCTCTTGTTGAGAAAATTAGAAATACTAAAAGAGGTCTTATGTTCTAGATTATTTGTCACTTCCAAGATGTGGATGTCCCCGACCCTGTCAGTGCTGGACTGGGGATCTGAAAAGCTCCGGTCACTGCTTTCAGGGCTGAGGTCTATCTTCTCGGCACTGACCACCACTCCTTCCACCTCCACAGACTCACTGCCCTCTGCCTGGGAGGTCACATCACTCACTTCATCCTGCGGCTCAGGAGAGCTCAGGGGCTCGGATTTCACCACCACTCTCATGTGCTCCTTCTCCCCAAGGCCAACTTCAGGATTTTCACACTGGAAACTGCCTTTCTCAGCTACAGCTTCTTGTTCATAACTAGTTTCAACCTGAGTTGCACGAGAGGCCATGTTGCCAGCACTGCCATCTGACTGGCTGGGCACTTGTGCATCTTCTTGAGCACCAAAAGGCCGATCAAATATCATGGCGCTGTCTTCCTGGTTGTCAGCCATCCCATCGGGTTTAGGATTATCCACAATTTTCAGAGAATCCGGTGAGAAGAATTCCTCCCGGGAATGAACTCCCGAAGGCCCGCTCTCTGGAGTCACATCTGAAATGGCAGATTCATCCATGGAGGATCGGAGGCGCTGGCGGGTGCGCTCCTCTACGGACTGTTTGCGCTTATGGAGGCGTCTCATGGGGAAGGGGGTCCGCTGGTCCAGGTTGCTGCGCATGGATGAGCTCATGGGGGCTGACGACTCCTCGACACTCTGGCTGGAACTGAGAGCTGAGCTCACAATGCTCAGTCCCAGCTGCTGCAGCATAAAAGAGCGCTGCATGCGGGCACTCTGCTCCTGAACACGCTCACTAGAGGGAGACATGGGGAGCGTCCTTGTCGTCAGGTAATGTTTACATGCCTTAACAACAGAGTTCAAATGCAGGTGAGAGGCTGCCAATAAGACATCCATGACGTTGCTCTCCCCTAGCATGAGGGTGGAGGTATACATCATGTCAATGAGGGCAGCGAAGGCCTCGGCTGTCACTACCTCACTATCTAGCTGGATCATGTTCATGGTTTGATCTCCTTCTGCCACTGAGAACAGTGCTCGGAAATGCGTACTGCATGCTGCCAGCACGGAGCGGTGGGCTTTGAAATGCCTGTTCCCCACTACAATGACACAGTCACACAGCTGCCCGTGAAGTCTCTGGTAGTTCAGCTGCTGAAAGATCTGCTCAAAATGACCAGGAAAATCCATTGTCCTATAGAAGATACAAAGGAAAAAAGTGTTAAGACTTAACAAAGCGTAACTCAGAACCAGAACATAGAATGCACTAAGAGAGGTGTATTAGCCAGGCTGTGGTGGCATAAGCCTTTGATCTCAGCACACAGATCTCTGATACCAAGGCCAGACTGATCTACAAAATGAGTTCCAGGACAGCCAGGGCTGCACAGAGAAACCCCGTCTCAAAAAAAAAAAAAAAAAAGAGGCGGGGTGGGAGGGGCGTTAGGGCTGACAAGAAGGTTCAGCCAGTTAATATTCTTGATGCCAAGCCTAACAAACTTAAGTTCCATCCCTGGGTCCCACATAGAGGAAGAGGAGGGACCAACTCCCAAAAGCTGTGCTGTGACCAGTAAACACCCATCAGGGGACACAGACGTATGTATGCACACGAGTGCAATTTTAAACAATTTTAAAGAATGGCTGGCCACATCTGGAGTGTTTAAAGCTTGTGACGTCTAATAATAGACTTGCATATAAGACCTTGTCAACTAAGGAGCAAAAGTCAGTTCAGCTCAAGGTCCAGCTCCATGAGCTCTTCACGTAACTTGCTTAGAACACCGAGGGTCTCTGTTAGAAAAGCCCCATTGAAAGGCTGAACTGTTCCACTGAAATTTATTAGCATTCAGCATTCCCTAGAACGGTGAAGTCCAGCAGCCTTAGCAACCTTAGTGAAAAGGGCAAATCGATAACAGAGAAGATTACTAGCTATAGAGACGGGGGCAGACTGCAAACAGGTGCTACCCCTACCCCCACCCCACCCCCCAGTACTGCAGCCTTGAGCCAGCACCAAAGACACTATTTTTGGAGGTGCTGGGTTTTTGGTTTTTTGAGACAGGGTTTCTCTGCGTAGCCCTGGCTGTCCTGGAACTCACTCTGTAGACCAGGCTGGCCTCTAACTCAGAAATCCGCCTGCCTCTGCCTCCCAAGTGCTGGGATTAAAGGCATGTGCCACCACTGCCAGGCTTTTTTTTTTGTAAAAGGTATAAAGCAAGGCTGGAGAGATGGCTCAGCAGTTAAAAGCATTGACTACTCTTCCAGAGGACCCAGGTTCAATTCCCAGCACCTACATGGTGACTCACAACCTCTGTAACTCCAGTTCCAGGGGAACTGATGACCTCTTCTGGCCTCTTTGGCTACTGCACACATGGTACAAAGACATAAGTAGAGGTAAACACTCATATGCATGAAATAGAAATAAAAATCAAAACAAAAAAAAATGAAATCAGGGCACACAAAGGTAAATGTACAGTAGTTAATACTGAACTGGAGCTGGGATGGTGGGACCCCAGTGTGTGATAGGAATGTAATCAAGTTCAATTATGTCACAGTGTCCTCACAAACCTGTTACAAGCACATGGGTTACATGGATAAAGTCTTTTACAGTAATGACTTATGATGCAAAAAACAATAGATTGTACCTTAAAAATAACAGAAAATAATAGAAAAGGAAGTGAAGCCACAAATAGCTGGACCTAAAGCTATGCTTTCAGAAATTATGGGACATCTACAGAACTAAGCAAAATGACTGCTTACAATATCACTAATAGTTGATAAAATTAAATCATCCTTCCTTTAGGTAGTATGTGTTATTTCTTTTGAAAAGCAGTATTTTTAAAAGATATGGAAATATTTACCAAGAAAACAGTAAATTTACTTTAAAAGTATGATTTTTAAATATACTTGAAAGTTTTTATTATAACAAGTTCAAAGAGAAAAGGAAGGACCCACATGGTTTTTTAATGCTGAGTCTTGACCCAGTAAATATCTGCATATTTCTTGAAATTATTTGAAATAAAAACTTGCTTATTTTTTTCTAAGAAATGACTACATCTTCTAGGAACATGGTAGCTACCCACTCATTTCAAGTCTGTACGCCTGACCAGGGTGCAGGCCCTGCCCTCCTCCTGTAGTTAACAGACAAGGTCACTAACCCCCATGAGACATTTCTGTGCCTCCCTACAGGCCCTCCACAGAAACAGGAACAGCCCATTTTGCCCTCTCCAGGGAGAAACCCTTGGCTTCGAGGACAAGGATCTGAACGGATTAACTGCTAAGCCTAGGACGCAGACATGCACATAGAACACCTAGCACATCTAGTACTATAGAGAAAAGGACCGCAGAGGTGGATCTACACCCTCAGGGAGAAAAGACTAATAGACAGACAGCTCTAAGGTATCGCCAAGATAAGCCACTGCAACAGGGACAAGGACGGAGCTCCTGCCTCTGACGGCAGGGAAGGGGTGCTGAAGACTTGCTGGGGAAGAGCTCTTCCAGGGCTGTGGTGCTGAAGCAGACTCTCCGAGGGCCCCTGGAGAGTGATGGGTGGAAGAGAAGCTCGGAGTTAAAGTCTGCACGCCTCACCTCCACCACTCCCACTTCTACCTGCTCAGTGCCTAACAGTGTGAGTGGCCAGGCTCATACTTCCCAGGGAGACTGGACTTTTGTATGTGTAGGATAGCTGGAAAGCCCAATAAAATACTTGGGTCCCATATGGCAAAGCACATTCATCTTCAAGGATGTCAAGGCTTCCCTTCTACTATGAATGTGAAGGAGCAGCACACACTGAGAAGAAAACCAACACAATGCCAACCACCAGGGGCTGGAGAGATGATGGCCCCCTGGTAAAGAGCACTGGCCGCTCTTCAAAGGACACATGTGATCCCTATGTGGCCTCTTACAACTGCCTGTAGCTCCAGCTCCAGGGGATCTGACACCCTTTTCTGGACTCCACTGACACCAGGCACACATGTGATGCACAGACATACATGCAGGGAAAATACTCACAACACATAAAATGGAATAATAATTCTGATGATAACAAAGTACCAAATAAATACAACAGTGCCCAGGAACATTTGGAACAAACAATTTAAGGGGAAACTGAGGTCAAAACAAAACAAAGCACCTATGATCAATATCCTCAGATAAGACAGCAAGCACATCCATAAAATAAAAGTATTTTTTCTTTCTTTTCAAAAAAATGACTTACTTATCGTATGTGTAAGAGTGTTCTGTCTGAAAGTACATCTGTGAACCACATGCACGCCTGGTGCTTATGGAGGCAGAAGAAGTCATTGGATGGCCTAAATTGAAGTTGTAGATGGTTGTGAGCCTTCATATGGATGCTAGGCATTGAGCCTGGATCTTTTCGAAGACCGACTAGTGCTCTTACTGAATGCCTGTGGTGGCATAGGATTATCATCCTACCATTAGGGAGGCTGAAGCAGGCATACTGAGAGCTCAAAGCTAGCCTGTGGAGCAGGAGAGAGAAGGAAAAGAGAGGAAAGAAAGTACTAGAAATTCAAAATGGCAAAGAATACTAAGTCAATAGAACTGGAAGAAAATGATTGAGCAAATCACCCAGATTAAGACAAAGGAGAAACAAACAGAACAACAAACAGAACATTAGCTAATGAAGCCCAATTCTAACCTCAGAAACTCAAAGACAGAAAATGGAAGAGAAAAGTGATTGAGAAAATAATGCAGGGTCTGGGGAGTGGCTCAGAAGCTAAGGCACTTCCTGCCAAGACTGAGTTCAGTCCTGGGAGAGAAATGATAACTGCAAGTTGTCCTCTGAACTGTATTTGCACAAACACACAAATCATCAAGCAATATTATGAAACCTTCAATCAATATTATGAAACCTTAAATAAAAAAAGAGTGAGTTTGGAAGCCAGTGGTGGGATAGTAGTGGCAGGTTTAAAGAATTGGGATAAAAATATTAGACTCTTTCAAAGCAATAGTGAAGGTTAAAAGATAATTCATTCAACATTCTCTCATAAAATGATTTCCAACAGAGAACTCCACTTTTAGCCTACTAATCAATTATGATGGTAAACTAAGGCATTTCAGAGAAGCAAGAACTCAAAAGGTATCTCTTATTTCTCTCATCTCAGAAAATTACTAAAGGATGTACTTATGCAAGCTAAGAAAACAAAACCAACAAACAACAAAGGAACAATATAGGGAACAGAAGAGCCTCAGTAATACCCTGGCAGGAGAGAAGCCAGACAGCGGCAGTCGTGCTGTCAGGCTACTGAAACAACAGAACCCAAGAATTATAGACTACAGCCCAACAACGTTGGGTCAGTGGTGCCAACAACTACACTTAAACCTGGGTGGTTCAATTATGGATACCACCCATGCAATGTTTAAACCTAACCCTCGTGCCAGCGTTTCTAACATGAACTTGGAAGTCACTGGACCTCTTTAACCTCTTTATCAGTTCCTCTTCCAATGTGGTCACAGTGAATTCATCTCCTGTCTGTTTTTCTGTATTACTTTTCTCTTTAATTGGCTTATGGGGTCAAGCGGCAGAGCCTAGCTTGATGAGACTGCAAGGTTCCAGGCTCTGACCCTTCAAATGTGGGTAATAAACACAGTAACAAAGAGAAGTCTGAAAATGATGAACCTCAACATGGCAAGCCAGGTAGTTCAGTCTAGAGCAGTAAGTTGAAGTAATCTTTCCAAGGGGTAACAGGGAATGGCTAGCTCTGATGTGGCTGAATGTCAAGAATTGAGCAGTTTCACTGATGAAGATACATCACTGGAAAAACAAGGTATGGGGGCAGCGGGCTGCAGAGCTGACTCTGCTAAGAGTATTTGTTGCTCTTCCGAAAGACCGAAATTCAGTTTCTGCACCCACATGGCAGCTCACAACTGCCTGTAACTATAGCTCCAGAGAATCTGACACTGTCTTCTGATTACCTAAGGTACACACACACATACATACACACATACACACACACACACACACACACACACACACATATTTAAATATAAAAAGAAAACAAGTATTTTCACACTGAGGCAGTATTCTGGGGGAAAGGCAGCTGCTCAGTGTATCACACTATGCTGTTCAACTATGGACAGTATTTCTAGTTATAATATTAGGAACATCAGCCATTCTGAGACTGTGGGAGAGTGAAGGAGCCAAATGTGCATGGGAGGCAGGGCAGAGAAATGCTGTGATCAAGGTCTTCTCTGTAGAATGCCATGTGACGACCTGTCTCAAAATCACTGAAATCACGTTCAAAAGCCAGTGGGGAAAGGCAGCTCAAACATCTGAAAACGGCTGCCTCTGAGGAGTAAGAAATATGGGAAAAGGGTAGAACAAGGGACTGTTGGTATTTTGTCTCCTAGCTATAAGCCTAGTGGAACTATGGATTAAAAACAACACATGCACAGTAATAATGTTCATGCTTTTAGTCTCAGCACTCTGGAGGCAGAGGCAGGAGGCTTTCATTGAGTTTGAGGTAGCCTGCTCTACATAGTGATCTCCAGGGCAGCCAGAACTACATAGAGAGATCCTGTCTTAAAAACAAACAAACAAACCACCACCAATAAATATATAAAATATATACATATACAAAAATGATCATGGTTGATCTTTGACATTCTAAATCCAATCAGCCAAGTCTACATAGTTAGACCTTTTCTCAAAAATACCAAAAACAAAACTAAACTAAACCAACATTGTAATTACTGAGTATAGGTAAGGAACCCCCGCCTTCCAGAGTCAATAGATAAAAACTCAGAGCTGCATAAAGAACTAAGAGCAGCTATGTGGACAAAAGGCTATACTGTGTGACACACTGTGACATACTACAGCTTCCATGGCAAGACTCTGTTTTGTTTGTGTGTTTGTTTTTGAGAGGAAGAGGTTGTAAGGGTGAAAGGTGGATATGGAGGGACAGGGAGATAAGTGGGTTTGGGATGCATGATATGACATTTACAAAGAACCAATAAAAAAAGGAAGAACTAAGAGAAAGTGTAAATCTGGACTTTATTAGAGAAAAGCAAGTTGCTTTCTCTTCTTCTGTAGGTCACAGAGACAGTGATATAACCGTCTCCAGACTGACTGTAATGGACAGTCGGCTGTAATGACTGTAATGGACGGACTGATGGTAGTAGTTACATTCAAGCCCTGGGCTTGCATATTTGCTAGTCCTTGTACTGAGTACTATTTTTTAATCTATGTGTGTGTTCCTGTATGTGTCTGAAGGCATCTACCACAGCTCACATGTGGATGTCAGACAGCAACTTTGAGGACTGGTCCTCACCTTCAATCATGGTGTCTCTTGTTCCCCAACTCATATGACAAGGTTTCTCCTGCTTCCATCTCACCTTCCACCATGCCACTGGAGTGCCAGGCTTGCACACAGGTGGCTGTCTCCATCTGAGATAGTTCTGAGGATCTCAACTCACATCCTCCTGCTTACACAGCAAGCACTTTACCGTCTCCCCAGCACTAAGTACTCTTTACTTACATTACCAACTCTGTACCTGCTCTGCCTCCTGAGTGCTGGGATTAAAGAAAGGTATGTGTCACTATAGAGCATCAGTCCAGACTTAGGACAAAAGGACGGAGATAGTCTATTCAGTGCCTTTCAACAAGCAGCAGTTATGAGAAAAACTTCCTTACTTTTTAAAATGTCAGTAGAATATTGACAAGAAAACACCCCTTTTCTATAAAAGGTCACTCACGAAAATGTCAAAGTCTGATGCCAACCCCGCTTTTTATAGAGCACAAACTGAAACTGTGATCCCAAGAGCACTATTTTGAAGAAAATTTCCCATGGTCAGCAGACAAGAGGCTACTGACGCAGCTGAAGTGACCCATGACAGGGATTTAAATAATACTGGAAGATAAACCAGGGCATACTTTTAAAAGAAAGAAAGAAAGGAAGGAAGAAAGAAAGAAAGAGAGACAGAGAGAGAGAGAGAGAGAGAGAGAGAGAGAGAGAGAGAGAGAGAGAGAGAGAGAGAGAAACAGGACCAGGCATGATAGCATACCTTTAAATCCCAGCATTTGAGAGGCAGAGACAGGCAAATTCCAGGGCTACAGAGACCCTGTTTCAAAACAAAAACAAAAACAAAAACAAAAACAAAAAACAAAAAACAAAAAGAAAGAAGTTCTACATATGAAAATTTATATGACCCAACTAAAGTGTAGATGAGTTGGTGGTTTAGGTCAATGGTAGAATGCCTCAAGCTCAAGATTCCAGTTTCATTCTTCAGTTATTCAGTGATGTGTGTCTTCAGAGAAAAGTATTCTGAGGCAAGGGGGGAACTGGCCAGAATGAGATGAACTCACTCTGGGCATGGTGCTTGCCAGCAATCCCAGCACTTGGGCTAAAGCAGGCAAATGGTGGACTTGAAGGCAGCCAGTGCTGCATGTGGAGAGCCTATCATTTGTCCCAGCACTTCTAAAAGTAGGCTAAGAGGCTACAGAGAGACGGTTCTTAGGTATTGCTACCTGACACTAACTGAACACCCTCTAAAGGCTCCCACTTGTATTCTGTTTATGATCTGTCTCAGGCATACACCAAGAACTTTCACACAAAATCCAGCATATCACTCCAATTCCTCAAGATTAAGGTCTAAAAACAAAGAGTGGGAACTGGAACCACTGTGGTAGGTGGAAGAGATATTTAGGAAATACCTGAAAATCTCACAGAGTCCCACCCTAGACAAAGGTCAACAGGCAATTAATGATTCCAGAGAGAGGGGGAATTATTCTTTCCCAGGGATGAACCAAACTGGTTAGCCAATACATATGTTTCAGACCTTAATATATATACAAACAACAAAAACAAAGGACTCAGCAGGTTGTAGTAATATATTTGTGTGTCTATACAATAAAAAAATAATAATAATAAAAGAAAAAGAGGCCATCAGTTTGAGAGAATGAAAAGAAAAGAACAGGGTCGGGGCTTGCTGCCCTTCTAGGGTACCCAGGTTCAATTCTCAGCACCAAAAACTATAACTCCAGTTCCAAGAGCCCTAACACCTTTTGCTGGCCTGTGAAGGCACCAGGCATGAGTGCGGTACCTAGACAGAAAGACACGCAGGCAAAACACCTATGCACAGAAAATAAAGATAAATCATTAAATATGTGTGTGTATACATTTTTTTAAGAGAGAGATACTTGTGTGTCTCCACTTGGCTATCAAACGCTATTAAACAGATCCCAAAGAAGTTAAACTGTCTTCAAGAATGCCATGATGAGAGAAAAGGCCAACATTGTGCTGTCAGCTAGAAGAGGCACCTGTCTCCTAGGAGAACTTCCCAGTTCTGACAACTAACACTAACGTAAGTGTGTTCCTGTCGTGGTGGGAGCACGTGGCACTGTTCAGAAAAGGTGAAAGTAAGAGTCTTCCACTATTGATAAACCCATTTCCTTTTATTATTCTGCTTCCTAATTTCTTCAAGAAGCAGGGGTCTCATGAATCTAAATACCCCCTCCCACAATAACAGGAACAAAAGAAGCCATATGTGCACTGAAGGTCATCTAGACTGATAGACCATCGAGACTGTGAAGAAATGGACTGTTTCAAATTGAGACTGAATATATTCTTGGGCTACTTGTGTTACTGTTCCCCTGCCTCCATTTAAAAAAAAATATTTATATTTAATGCATATGAGTTTCTTGTCTGCATATGGGCCTGATACCCTTAGAAGCCAGAAAGGGTGGGGGTTGTGCTAAATCCTCTGCAACTGGAGTTAATGAACCAGTAAGCCACCATGTGGGTGCTAGGAACCTAACACAGGTTATTTTCTCCTGCAAGAGGAGAAAATGCTCCTAGCCACTGAGCTCTCTCTAGCCCCTGCCCCCCACCTCCCATTAGTCCCTTTCAATAGCCATCTACTAATACTTTCTGTATCTAACCTAACATTCTGTGACTTTTGGGTACAAGTTTTCATATGAGAGTAGGCAAGATGGCTCAGAGGGTAAAGGCACTGCCACATAAGCCTGAGGCCCAGAAGCCACATAAAGGTAGGGAGACCTAACTCTACAAAGTTGTCCTCTCACCTCCATACATGCATGCATCATGGCACATGTGGCACCTACGCACAATAAATAAACTTAAAACATCTGGAATGGTTTTGTTGTTGTTTTTAAGACAGGGTCTCACTAAGTAGTTCTAGCTGACTTGAAACTCACTATGTAGACTCAGGATGGTCTCAAACTCAAAGATCTACCTCCTTGATACTGAGATTAAAGGTATGCACCACTATGCCCCACAAACGCCTATGTGTTGTCCAATTTAGCAGACCTTAGTTCCTACTAACCCCAAAGCTAAGAATGTCAAAGTATTTCAAGTGTACAGAAGGCATCTCCTGTCCTGCTGAGGTCCCCACCAATGTACATGGTAAACACACTAATTCATGACTTTCTTTTGTTCTGTGACCACGAAAGTTCATGTAACCTCTTCCAGCAGAGTATGTTACTCAGAGTAAATAATCTACGTTCACTGCTTTGACTCAGAAATGCCGGGAGCCATGGCCTTAACCATGGCCTAGTGAAAAATTACTAGCTTACACTTACAGCCCTGCCTGAGAGAACATGTGTAGTCTAACAGAATATTTGTGGGTGTGGAGGACATTGTGACCCCTGGTTCCAGGAACTGAAGATTGCACCAGCCCTCCCTTGCTGTGTGCAGGCTCTTCCCCCCCTCCCTTGAAGCTTTCTCCTGCTTGTGCATATATTGCCATCCCTTAAGTAAAGTTTTTGGAGCTTGATCAGACAACTGTCTTGCTGTCATCCTTCATGTCTCGTGTGTCTTTCGTTCTCCCTCTCCCCTGCCCTAGGACCCTGTTCAGGGCAAAACCGTTCCTTATACTGTTCAGAACAAGAGCTGTGTTTTACAATGACACAGCATAACTCATAAGGTAGAAATGGAGCCACGAGTTAAACCAAACAAACCTGCAGGTAATACTAATGTCATTTTTAATTTATGTTCTCACTGTCGCTAAGTGCCATAGACAATATTCCAAATGCAAGTGGAAAGAGTAATGAATTATTGTGACTCCCAGCAGCAAGCCAAGAGTATGAGTATGAAGGAGGCTTTGATTCATGCTGCCATCATCTGTAGTCCCCAACAGCAGACCTCACGGGGGCTCACATGCAAGAGATTTATGCTACTGGGAGACGCTAGAACCAAGAAGCAGAAAGGAAAGCAACAGCAGGCAAGCAGCTTTATGGCAAGTTCAGCCTTGGCCTTTTCTAACAGCAGAGCTCTGGAGTATTTAAAAAAAAAAGAAAAGAAAAAAGAAAAAAAGCCTCAGGGGTTGAAGATGGCTCGGTGGTTAAGAGCACTGATTGCTCTTCCAGAGGACTCAGGTTTGATTCACAGCAACCACATGGTGGCTCATAACCGTCTATAATGAGATCTGGTGCCCTCTTCTAGCCTATAGGCATACACACAGGCAGGCCACGGTATACATGAGCTGCAAGGAAGCCCAGTTGAAGGTCATCTGACAGAATCCTTCCAGACATATAAGCTTGATTTCAAGTCAGTCCCAGCAACTGTCTAACTCTGACAATCACAAAGCACAAGGATCATTTTGAGCCTACTCATCCTCCAAAATTATAAGATAGAACTAAATAAAGCTCGGAGGTGAGTATCCCAAATGGTAGGAAACCTGTTAACATTTCCTCACAAATCAACTTTCAACTAGTATCTCTAAAAGGTTCTTTTGGTCAGTCGGTAAGTCTGTCTGTCTACTATGTTTTTGGAGAAAATTGCTTTCTACCTACCCCTCCCCTTTTTTGACAGTCTCATGTAGCTATCTCCTCACCCAAGAATGACCTCAAACTTCTGCCACTCCTGCCTCTATCTCCAGAATGCTGGGATTAAGGTATGTGATTTCAGGCATCAAACCTGGGGCTTTGTGGATGCTATGCAGGCACTCTACCAACTGAACCCTTTCCTACCCTCTCTTGATCCATGTAGTAAAGGTCATACTGCCCAGGTTCTGACAGGTGGTGTGGAGTGGCCTGAACAACTTGATACCCACCGCACAGAGGAGAGTTACCCAAGCCACACTAGTTAAAGTCTACTTTAAGCTAGGGGGATTTAAGTCTAGCATTGAGGGTAGCCAATTTTACCAACTAGAGAATGAGACCAAAGCAAGAAAAAGCAGTTTTAGGAATACATCCTAAAGATATCAAAACCCCAAGACCCAATCATGACTAAAGCTAGTATCATCGTAGAACTTCTTGATTCAGGGAGCCAATGAATTCTCCTTTAACCTTAACCTATCAATGTGCTTTTTCATTACTATAATGAAATATACAAGCTTATGTATAAAACACTGCTGGTCAAAGCTCTGACAGCTATCTCACCTCATGACAGATGGCATCACAACTAAAAATAAAGCAAGAGGAAGAGATCACAGGAAGCCAGAGAGGCTGACATCTTAACACGACTACTCTGGGAACCAAGCTTCCAAAATATGAATCTCTGGGCAATATATTTAAGCCACTACCAAACTACAGTACTTGGTTTATGTTGGATCTTTGCCATCATGTCAAAGATGAGGTTCAAATCACACTTCCAAGAAATATCTAAGAAATAGCTATTTTGAAGCTGTTTTGGAGGGAGGCTGGAAAGATAGCTCAGCAGTTAAAGACTGATCACAAGCTGTTCCTCCATAGGATTCCAGTGTGATTCCCAGCACCCACTTAGCAGCTAACAACCCTTGGTAATTCCGGTCCCAGGAGCCCAGTGCCACCCTCTGGCCTCCTCGGGAACCAGGCACACACAAAATACACAGACATACATAAAGGCAAAAACACTCATATAGATAAAATAGAAATGATTTAAAAAACCCGTTTTAAAGCCAGATGCAATGGGGCACATCTGTAATCTCAACTCTCAGGAGGATGAGACAGATGGACACCAAGTATGATGCCAGAGTAAGCTATAAAGTGAGTCTCAGACCAGCCCGATCTACATAGCAAGACACTGGCTCAATTACCACATGACCAAAACTTTTTGGAGAAAAGAGGTATTCTTAAAATTCCCTTAGTTTGTAAGATATAAAATTTGCTACTCTGTGTTCTGTTAGAAGACAACTGGAAATCAGGATCATTGTTACTTAAAACTATTAAGCAACTCTAAGAGAACCTGAGGTCCAGTCTAAAAGCTTTAAGGGACTGACCGGTAGCTCAGCAGTTAGAGTGCTTGCTGCTCTTACAGAGGCCCTTAGCTTGTTCCTAGCATCACACTGGGCAGCCCACAACCACCTGATACTCCAGCTCCAGGGGATCCAAGCCTTCTTTGAGCCTCAACAGGACTGCACATCCATACATATAAAGGTAAATCTTAAAAAGTACAAGTAAAAAATAAAAGTTGTATGTGAGCTCTCACTGAGAAGGTAGAAGTTTTGCCCCCAAGAGGCCTGTGTAAAACCTTCAAATAGGAGTTAGGGAAAGGCTCATGTTTCTTAAATAGACTTCGAAAAATGATTCACTATGGGTCTATATGGCTGGAGGTACAGCAAACAATCTATCGCTTAGTGCCATTGACCCACAGTGGGTATACAGTACAATTATTATTTGAAAAGCATATTTTCAGTAATGTCTAATATAAGTATAATGAAGAAAATGCATTAACATCACTGCTCAGGACATTAGCATGAATACTCAAAAAACTGGCCATTTTCTCTACAGATTGACTTCCTCAATAATGTTTTACTTAGTCCAATAAAATATCTGCTGTATCATAGGAGAACAAGCCAGCTAGTGATACACTTAAAACTATTTGATTTATATAGTGGTATACAAGCTATTCAATAACATACCTAGTTCATAAAGAACAGCATACCCACATTCAAATATTATCTACCACCATATCAAGTGACCTCCTGCTGACTACCAGCCAAAGTTATGTATAGGGTGCATCTTAACATTCTGAGGAATTTATTTTGTTTTTTGAGATAGGGTTTCTCTGTGTAGCACCCTGGCTGGCCTCCAACTCAAGAGATCTGCCTGCCTCTGCCTCCCTAGTGCTGAGATTAAAGATTCCCCCCACCTACCACCAGGAATTCTTAACATTTACTGTAGAGATAGGCAAAATCCTGTCAGGAAAAAAACTAAAGAACACCTTTCCTCCATTTTTATAGAGAAGTTACAGATGCAAATCATTATTAGAGAAGAACTAGGGCAGTCCCACCTGAGCAGACAATTTTTTTTCTTCTTCTTCTTTTTTGCAATGGAGAGTAGAGGCGGGGTTTTGAGACAGGATTTCTCTGGCCCTGGCTGTCCTGGAACTCACTCTATAGTTTAGAGGCTGGCCTCTAAATTCAGAGATCTGCCTAACTCTGCCTCCAGAGTGCTGGGACTAAAGGCGTGCACCATCACTGATGGCTAGCCAGTGATTCCGGGTGATAACCATGTGCTGTTACACTAGCTTTTGTTCGAACTTTCTTTTTTTTTTAAATATAGATATAGCTATCTTCAGACACCACAAGAAGACATTGGGTCCCATTATAGATGGTTGTGAGCCACCACGCGGTTGCTGGGAATTGAACTCAGAACCTCTGGAAGAGCAGTCAGTGATCTGAACGCCTGAGCCATCTCTCCAGCCCCTAGCTTTTATTTTTAATGTGAGTTCTTGGGACCAAACCAAGTCTAACACTTGCGTGGCAAGTACTTACAGACTGAGCTATCTCCCTATACCACTGAATTTTTTTAAACTATTTAACGTGCTCAAGATAAAATGTGGAACACAGATTTATACAGTAGAGTGCTAACAGTCACAGGTGAGTAGTGGGAATGAGACACAAAACTGGGTGTTTTACAAAGTGAGACACAGTATGTGTTACAGGTAAAACTAGAAAACACAAAGGTTATCTCCAATTTCTCACAACATGGACAGTGATATGAATTTGTATAATTAGATACAAGTATGCTACCTTAAGAATAAAGGTTCCATTCCCAGCACCCACAGACTCAAAACTGTCTAACTCAAATTCCAAGTGGACCCAACACCCTTTTCTGGCCTCTTCATGCATGTAGTACATAGACATACATATAAGCAAAGCAGCTGCACAGGTAAAATAAAAATAAATAAATCTAAAGTACTACTAAGAAGACTAAAGGACTAAAGAGATTGCTCAGTGATTGCCAGAACTTGTTGTTCTTCTAGATGACCTGAGTTGGATTCCCAGCACTCACACAGTGGCCCATAATCTCCTATATATCCAATTCCAGGGGATCCAACTTCTTCCCTCCTTAGGGACTGCTCAAATGTGGTGTACAAACAAGCAGACGAATAATCCGTAACAAGTAAAATAAAAATAATTAGTTAAAAGTAAAGTAAACACAGTGTCCAACACCTACAATCTCAGCACTCATCAGGGGAAGGCAGGAAGTTAAGTGAAGATGAGGCCAACCTGGACGACATGTGATCCTGTCTCAAAAGGGGGAGCAGGTAGGAGGCGAGACGGCTCAGCAGGTAAAAACCCTCGATGTGCAAGTAAGCAACCAGAGTTCAATCCTTGGACTCCACGAAAGGTGGAAGGAAAGAACAGATCTCTGAAAGTCTTAACTCTACACCTGCACAATGGTGTGCACATGTGCACAAATAGCTTTCACTGTATTTTATTCCTAACAGCAGGATTTATTTCTTGCTGGGCACCATGGCATATTCCTGTAATTTCAGTACTTACAAGGCAGAGAGGTAGGAGGCTGGCAACAAGTTTGAGACCAACCTTATCTACAGAGCAAGTTCCAGGCTACACAGAGCTCCAGAGGGAGACCTTGTCTCAAAATAAGGAAAGAGAAAATAAAGGAAGGAATTTTTAGTTTTGTTTTTCTGAGATAAAGATTTTCTGTGTAGCCTTGGCTGTCTTGGAACTCATTCTATAGACTAGGCTGGCCTTGAACTCAGAGATCTGCCTGCCTGCCTCCTGAATGCTAGGATCACTTCCCCTTGTTAGAATATTATTTCTGAATGGGGCTTAGGGTGACATTTTCTAACAAAGAAAGTAATGTCTGAGCACTGGGGACAATGATATTTATAGTGCTGACAAATAGGCTTAACTGATTCCATTCTGTCCCTCTCTAACGTTTGTCCTCCTGGGTTCCAGTTCTGCAGTTACCTTGGATTCTAGGAATAGTATGACAGATAAAAAAATTGTCTTTAGGACAGAGAAATGGAACTAACCCTATCCATGCTAAACCTAGCTGGAAAAGGTCTCCTAGCCCCAAATGGGAGCAAATCACCCCAAGATTGGAACAGGCGCTATCTCCTAAAGCAGGAGAAATCTTCTTATGGGAAGCAGATACAAATAAATGCTGATGGGGCAACAGCTGTTCTAGACCCAGTTCCAAGAACCAGAACAAGGACAATGACCAGTCAGACCACTGCCCTGACCAAGATTACCTGCTCTGTCAGCTGTAAACACCTGCAGTCTCTGCCTGTTTTCCCTTTCCTACAAAAATCTCAAATTCTTGTCAGCTGATACAAGACAGATCCGAGATTACTGAACCTGTCTGCCCTCCCTGATATGATCATACTGATTAAAGCTGCTTTTCCACCCTTCACCAATGCTGTGCTTGGTTGGCAGGTTGGGCCAGGTGGGCCAGGCCTACTGGTACTTCTAGAGGACCTTTGCCCTAAATCTCTAGTAATAATCTCCTACCAGCAGAAAGGATAGGAGAGAAAAAGTTAATTTCTTATATTGAGTTTGCTTTTAAAGCTGTACGAGTCAATTAAGATTTTCAAGGTTCAGTATTTGACCATGCTGAGCTGCTTTTGACCTTCTTTCTATTCAATAAAGAATACATTGTATGTTGTAGTAGATGTGTTTTGTGTGTGTGTGTGTGTGTGTGTGTGTGTGTGTGTGTGTGTGGCCTTTCTGGGAGGAGAAAACAGCAGGCTTCGATTCCTTGTCATCCTTCCTTGACTTCCCTGTAGTAGAAACTAAAATGGGATAACAAAAGGTGAATGCCTTGTAATTTTAGAGAAAGATGATGTTGAGCTAATTTAAAATTATGACTGAATAATTAAGATGCACTGAAAAATCAATTATACCATGTTAACAATATCATATACAGGGGGGCGGGAGGGAATAGGAAGCAATTCATTCTAATCATTTTAATTTGAAAAGCTGACTATAAAGGATTTGTAGACCCACTTATTGAATATAAAAAGTAACAGATTATCATGTATAATTTCCAAAAAGCACACCACCATTTAATCATTCATTATAGTTTGCAAAACAAATAGTTTGTTAATTTCCATTTATATAAGGAAGAACCTCACTCCTAATCAGCTCTTCTCAGTGACAAACTTCCTCAAGAGTATAAAGGCAAATTTGTAAAACTCACTGATTACAATTACAATGAAATAACTGAGGATGCGTCTTTTAATTATACCACATTTTATTAAGTCTAAAATGCCAGTGGTTATAAACTGAATTATTTTGTGTAACACAAGAAAAGATCAAAAGAAAGCTGTCATTTTTGTTTGTTTTGAGACAGGGTCTCCTGACCCAGCATCCAGAGTACTGGAATTGAAGGTGTAAACCCGAATATAAATATTATCAATTAAGCTATAATATGCTTACTTATGCCATCTTATCGTCAAAGAAAGTAAAATTTAATAAAATTAGTTTCAGGGCTAGAGAGATGGCTCAGCAATTAAGAGCACTGACTGCTCTTCCAAAGGACCCAGGATCAATTCCCAGCATGGCAGCTCATAACTGCCTATAACTCCAGTTTCAGGGGACCCCACACCTTCACACAGATATATATGCAGACAAAACACTAACGCACCTAAAATATAAATAAATTATTTTTAAACCTAGTTTTAGAATTAAGAACTACTAGAACCATAACATATTCAAATATGATAGACATCAAAAGGAAACTTATCTACAGATAAAATAAGCTTGAATACTAAGATCCTATCATCTCTTCTATGTTATAATCAAGTCAGTTCTCCAACATAATTCCTAATCTGTTTAGGCTAGTAACAAAAGCTTTTGGAAACATTTCCTTCAGTTATGGTGAGCTTTTGGTGCCGCTTCTAGGAATTTGGCATTTGTCACTGGGATAGGACAAGGAAGCAGGCTCAGATAAGAATATTAGAAACAGTGACCAAGGGGCTTTGCTTACTACTTCACTTGATTACTTTGTCTTTGATCTAAGAACTGACCATGTCTTTTGGATGTACCTAGAGTGATATAAAAGCAGACTGGGAAAAAGATAAAGCTGCTTCAGCCACAGCACTGGCTGAAGTCATGTTATAGTGTTGTCTAGTTGTCTTGTTCTTTTCAATCCTCCCTCCCTTGACACTCTATAAACTGACTGAGCTGGCTTGATCATTCAGTTGCCTTCAGGTCTATCTGTGCACCATGTGCATGAGGAGGCCAGAAGAGGGTGTGGGATCCCTTGGGACTGGAGTTACAAATGTCAGCTATCATGTGGATGTTGGCATCACAATGAGACCAGGCACTGTTCTTATCCACTGAGCCTTCTCTCCAGTTCCCATAATAACAATAACTAAAACCCCAAGGCATGCCCAGGAAACTGGGTAGGAATGAGCAGGAATTCTGAGAAGCAACTGGCATCAGAGGAGGTCACCTCAGACAGATAAAGGTACAGTGTGGTGCTGCACGCACTCCATCCCACCTGGCACGCTGAGGGAGTCAGCAGACAACATCCCTGTTAATAAAGGGCAAGTGCAGTCAGAGCACACACTCACAGCTAACACAAGGAAGACGAACTTACATTCTGGGAAATTAAGGAAGCTGTATTTCCGGTTCTTTTTCCACTTTCTTAGGAATACTGAAGGCCGACATGGGAGTCTGTCGGCACCATGGCACCTTCTGCCACTCAACACTGAACACCGGATTTTAAAGAATCTTCAAAAGGATATAATTAATGTTAAGAACTTTAAGTACTAAAACGTACATTTTGCTGTCCAAAGAATTTTTTTTTTTTAATTCTTACACTTGGATAGTCTAGAACACACTGACCCTTAAAATTGGGAAAATGCCCCATCTATAAATCACTTCTCCCCAAAATCTCATTACTCATCAATTCAGCAGAATTCTGCTGGACACAACACACCTAGACTAGAATAAAATGACCAGCACCCCAGCAGACAAAAAAGTTTTGTTTTCACCTAACTTTTAGGGAAGAAAAAAAAAAGCAAATCTTCAGAAAACAGACTTCTCACAAAGTCCTACTCCATTTATTTAGCAAAACCCCAGAGCCCAGAAGGAGCCCTCGATCTATTGACCTTACCTGGCGGGTCACCAAGGCTGCGGCAGCGGCCAGCTCGAGCGTTCTGGCTCTCTCTCTCTCTTGTCTTCCCAAGCTTGCTGAGATTTCCAGAAGGGTTAAAGTGGACAGCGAAAGCCTTCCTTTAGCTAACAAACTTTTCTCCTAACATTCCCCTTCACCCATCTGTCCTTTCCCTTACTAAGCCTTGAGCTTACTGCCAACCACGAGACTTTTCAGGAAATGAAAGCAAAAATCTCTAGCAAAATAATGAAGTGCCCGGTCTACTTTTTAAAACCATACAAAGCACAATATGTCACACAAAGACAAATCACGAAAGAGTAAGGCACCGTACTCTCTTCAATCTTTAAAAACCTAAATGTGTGTAACTACAACTAGACGGTATAAGAGCATATTTTGGAAATATTTTTCTTCCGGTCCTTGAAAATTACGAGTTTTATTAATTTAAATTACCTAGACTCAGAGCACACTACTAAGGTAATCAAGACCTTGCTGAGTCTTTGACTCAAAAATTTTCCTCCAAAGTAAAAATAACCAAAATGTGGCTCCTACAGTGTTCTCCACGATGCTCGGACATAGACTGACCATAGTATGAGGCACTTTATTAAAACAAAACAAAACAAAGCAGAAACCCTTAACCCGCTCCCTTATTTCTACTGTTGTTTATGTGCAAAGCAGTCGGTCCTCCAGGGGAAGATGGGACCGCTGTCTCTTACCACCGCACCCCACAGCTCCTCCCACAAAGCCTGGAAGAAGTGGCCATTCAATAAATGCCTACTAAACACTTTTGTCTAACAAGTTGGGGCATTCCCAAACGCTGACTCCACCCCTGTTGTCGGCCGCTGGCTTCAGACTCCAGACAGCTTATGGCCTTGCTCTGATGAAACCAACACTCCTCGTTCACGAGGACCCAGGACAGGAGCAAGAGAGCCACTCGCCTCCATCCCGCAGGGCAGCCGCTCCTCGGCTCATCCCGCCAGGATGCAGATCCGGAGCGGGTTCCCACAGCATCCCAAGAGCCTCCATGTCTAGCAGATCTGCAGGGCACCAGTCCCTGCCCCACCCCGCGCAGACAGCCGGGCGTCCGGACACAGGGGACGCCTGCGCACAAGAACCGAGCTGCCACCCGCCTGGCTCCACCGAGGCGAAGGGTAACAATACCCCTCAACAGCCAAAACTGGGTGGACAGGCGGCCCCGGTATGTCTGCGCGCTCCCCGATGCCTTGGCGCGCTCCCGGGCTCAACCGCCTGCGCGTGAGCGCGCCGCGCGCGCCCGCCAAGGCCACTCTAGCTGATAGAATCGCCTCACCTGAGTCCGGCTCCGCCCCCCTTCTCCTCGCAGGAGGAGGCGGTGGCCCTCCTCCGCTCGGACAGACCCTGAGAAAGGAGGCGGGAAGGTCCAGACTTGCTTCCCCGGCGATGACTTCCGCCCACCCCGCCCCTCGCTCCCGGCTCCTTCAGCCCGTTCGCGCGGTTCTTTGAGAACCCGGCGGAGGCCGACAGTAAACGGATGTGAGGTATACATGTCACCGCCCCCACAAGCCTCCAATGGCCAATCATCAGGAGGGCGGGGCCACGGCAGGAGTGACGTCCTGGAAATCTGACCAATCCGCAGTCCCAGGACCCTGGCTGTGTTTACTACCACAGCATCCGTGAGCGCTCTGACCAATCACAATTTGCCTTACAGCATGTAAAATTGTTCTCAAAGGCCTTTGAAGGCGGGACTTATCACTTAGCAACACCAGGTTTGCCCGGTGGAAAAGCTATTTTGTGTCACACCCAATCAAAACTCAGCATGAATAAGGGAGGCTCGTGTTTTCCGTCTACTTGAGCCAATCGCAATGACTACTGCCAGCCCTGAGTCCCTCCATTGGCTTGCGCTGACCTGGAGTCTAAAGCGCTGTAGATTTCCTCTCGCTGCGAGCTGGTGGTTATTTCTAACTTGTAGGTTTGGGAAAAGGGAAAGACGAAACCCCAAGAAGCCGTTTGAGTGGAACCCAAAGGCAAGCTTCACAATGAGTAGGAAATGCCATCGGTCTAATGGTGGTTGGGCCGATGGTTGCCCACTTCGCGTCTCAGTTGCCCAAGACGTCCCAGCATAGCAATGGGAGGGTCGCAACTCAGAGTCCGACGTGTGTCCACCACGCCATCGGCTCCAGAATCACGTTTACAGTCGCTACTACCTTAACAATTCAGAGCTCAGCCCTTCAGCGATGCCGCAAAAGAGTCTGCTGGTCCGCGTGTGACCCTCTCCCGTCACTGCCCCGCAGCTCCGTGCTAGAAATAAAGGCAGGCTGGCGAGCGTCGCGGGGCTCTGAGGTGGGTGACCACAGGAGGCGACATGCAGGCTTCTAAATGCAGTGTCAGAACGGTCCAATACCGCGTCTAGCAAGCCCCTTCCGACGTTACCGCCGGGCTTTGTTTAAGGCCTTGATTCGTCAATTGGTCACCATCAATTGATGGTCAATTCTTGACGTTTTAACAGTTCTTATACATGAACACCACCGAGCAGTAAAATCAAGATACCTGTTCTAGATTGCTTTTGTTCTGTTGCTTTGGTAAAACTGACCAAAGCAGCATGGAAGAGGAACGTGTTTACTTGGCTTATCTCATCGTTTCCGGAACTCAAGCAGAAACTATAGACTAACACTGCCTTCTGGCTTGGGCTCAGCTGTTTTTCTTTTGCTCAGTTCAGCCTGCGTGAGGATGAACAGGCCACAAGGGATGAACCCTACTAAATCAATTAGCAAGCAATCCCTCTTCCCAAGTGGCTACAGTCAAAACTAACGAGGACAGTATAAAATTCTGACAGTAAGCCCAGCACTAATGAGAAACCTTTTCACATATGGAGATCGTATGGTAATTCTGTAACCTAGATAATATTTCATATCATCCAATTAGTAAAAACAACGACAACAAAACAAAGCTTGTAAATCAGCCCCCTTCCCATTTTTTTTTGGGGGGGTGAGGCTATCGTAGACGGTCTCTTTGAAGAAAGATCTCAAATTTTAAAATACACTTTTTTTTTTTTTTTTTTTCCAGAGACAGGGTTTCTCTGTGTAACCGTAGCTGTCCTGGAACTCACTCTGTAGACCAGGCTGGCCTCGAACTCAGAAATCCGCCTGCCTCTGCCTCCCAAGTGCTGGGATTAAAGGCATGTTCCACCATCGCCCTGCAAAATATACATTTTCTTCTTGCTGGCGATTTCTTTCTAAAACTGTATGCAACTGAAACATGGAAAACGTGTAAAGTACACGTGAGGCTATTCTCCACAGCAATGAGAAGAAAAAGATACAATCTAAATGTGTGTGTACAAGCGTTTTTAAATATTGTATTGTGCATATAATGCCTTCCTCTTGACTAATGAACCCACATGCATACAAAATAAAACCAGCCTAGTGTGGTAGTTTTCCACCCTTGTTAATAATCACAGCACTCTGGAAGCAGGGGCAAGGGAATCAGAAGTTGAAGGCCTACCTAGATTACAGAGCAAGATTTTGTCCCCCCAAAACAAGATCTCTCCTGGAAGGTTTAATTCAGTAGTAGAATGCTGCCTACCATTCACTTGTGCTCTGTCACTAACACCCAAAACTAAACCCAGTAACCTGTACTGGGGGCTGGGGGTGGAACTTGTATAGCTCCATCAGTAGTGGAAAATCTTTAATCCCGGCACTTGGTAGTCAGAGGCAGGTGAAGATGGCCCAGTGATTAAAAGCACCTGCTACTTACTGTTGCAGAGGAGTTTGGTCCTTAGCATCCATAACAGGCAGCTCACTACTGCCTTAACTCCAGCTCCAGGAGCTCTTACACCCTCTCCTGGCCTCTTCAGGCACACGCACACAAGTACACATAAGTAAAAATAAGTCCTTAAAAGTTATATTATTAGTTAGTTCACAAGCTAATAGGGTTTCCTAAGGCTTCATACATCCTTAGTTTGCAGTAGTTCCTAACCCAAATTAACCCATATAAAAAACACACAATCGAGTTATTATAATTATAAGCTAGGTGCCTAGATTGGGCAGCTCTAGCACTGTACTAACTTAACTCCCCAGCTATGAAACCCTTTGCTACTTGCAGTTTCTCCTGGCCACGTGGTTCTGCTCCACCTTCACTTCCTCCTCTTCTTCCGTCCTCTCCCCCTTTCCTTCTCTCTACCTTTCCCTACTCTCCAAGACCTCCCACCTCTCCCCTCCCCTGCCCAATCACAGACTCTAGCCTTTATTGACCAGTTAAATTGGGGAGAAGGACACCCTCCCCCTTTCCCTCATCCCAGTTTCCATTTCAGATTAACCCTTTAGCTCCCAACATCTCTCCCTGTTCTTTCATGTCACCTAAGTTCTCCCATCCACTCCCACTACAATATGTTTTTTAAGAGAGCATACAGAGCCAAATACAATGGAATCATAATTACACAAAAATTCAACCAGGTGTGGTAGCTCACACATTTAATCCCGGTACTGGGAAGCAGAAGCAGATGGATCACTATGAGTTTGAGTTTGAGACCAGTCTGGTCTATACAGTGAGTTCCAGACCAAGGAGGATTACATAGTAAGACCCTGTTAAAGAAGAAAAAGTGCATATGCACAGAGATAAACCCAAGAGATGAAACAATGTTAACAATGGCTATCTTTTTTTTTTTTTTTTTTTTTTTTTTTTTTTTTTTTGGTGTTTTCGAGACAGGGTTTCTCTGTGTAGTCCTGGCTGTCCTGGAACTCACTCTGTAGACCAGGCTGGCCTCGAACTCAGAAATCCGCCTGCTTCTGCCTCCCAAGTGCTGGGATTAAAGGCGTGCGCCACCACTGCCCGGCTATTTTAAGATTTTTTTTGTCATGTTTTATTTATTACTGTTATTGTTGTATATATGTGTGTGCACATGTGCAGGCATGTGTGTGCCCCCTCACACATAGAGAAAAGCTTGCTGCAGCTGTTTCTGTCTCCACTCTGGAGCTTATGGGGGTTGAACTCAGCGCTAAGCTTTCACAGCCAGTGCCTTTTCCCACAGAACCACCTCACTGGCCCCCAATCCTCTTTTTATTAAAGAATATTGCAAAGAATGTTGTGACTTAACATTAACAAAGTTAAAAACATCTACTTAGCAAAGTCACCTTTGTGGTTGCCCCCTGAGTGTATGGGTACACACCTATACCCTGATTATCAGCAGAAGAGTCAAGAGGAGTTCAAGTTCTGAGTTAACCTGGGCTACTTAGTGAGTGTAAGGGCAGCCTTACAGTAAGAACCTATCAAAGAAAAGTCATTGTTCTGTTTACTACTATCCCAAAGTTACCAAGAAGTATAAATATGTAGGAATGAACAAATCAGCCAAATATTAGGAAGTCAACATTCCATTCACCTGTTAGAGCCTAGCCTGATCTATGTAGTGCATTCCAGGCCAGCCAGGGGTATATACCAAGACCCTGTCAGTAAATAAATAAATAAATGCACATAGTGGTCTGTAGACTGGGATGTAGGGGACGAACTCTCTGCTCTGTGCTGCTTGCTGGAAGATGGGTACTGACGCATGCAGGACATCAGATCTGGGTATAGTGGCTTATGGCTCCCAGAAGTACCTAGGATGAAAAAGAACTGGTTTTAGCAGGGTAGTGGTGGCACATGCCTTTAATCTCAGCACTTGAGAGGCAGGGGCAGATGGATTTCTGAGTTCGAGGCTAGTCTGGTCTACAGAATGAGTTCCAGGACAACCAAGGCTATACAGAGAAACCCTGTCTCGAAAAACCAAAAAAAAAAA
>NW_022196900.1:5976873-5977868 GCF_008632895.1 Mastomys coucha
AAAAAAAAAAAAAGAACTGTTTTTAAGTGTTGGTGTGTGAGAACAGCAGAGATCTGGGAGGAGTTGCTGAAGCTGGTGAATGGAAAGCATAGAAGAAAGAAAGGGAAGAGAAAGAAGAGGAAAAGGAGAAGGGGTGGACATTTTTTTGCAAGCCTCTGGCAGAGGAACATGGCTAATCTCTCCATGGCCCCAAAGACCAGAGCTTGAATTATGGGTTGAAGCTGAAGCAGATTTAGCTCCAAGCAAAGAAAACAAACAAAAATCCATCCACTATGAAGTTAGCCTTACAAAGACTTGCCTATAGGTGATCGGGCAGCCCGCATTGACTGAGAAAGAAGAGAAAGGGAAGGAGAGAGAAGACAGAAGAGCGAGGTGACACAGAAGAGGAGAATGGGAGAAAAATAGAGGTGTTGGTGCAAGGAAGGAAGCAGAGAAATAAGATGAAAACGGTTGGTTTAGGAGTTCTGGGTAATCCGTGCAAACCAGACTCTCCCTTGCATTTCCCCCTTCCTCAGCGATATCCTGAAACACCAGCAGATGGAGATATTGCCCTGGAAAACATGAAAAGTTTCAGCCCCACCCCCAACTTAAAATTCAAATTTTCCTTTTCTTAAAAACACATCCAAAGAGAAATTCTGATTTTCCAAACTAAATTTAAGAAGCAAAGATTCTTTTTTTTTTTAAGATTTATTAATTTTATGTGTATGAGTACACTGGAGCTGTACAGATGGCTGTGAGCCATCATGTGGCTGATGGGAATTGAACTCAGGACCTCTGCTTGCTCTGGCCGTCCCCCCCTCCTCCGGTGTAATACACTGTAGCTGTTTTCAGACACACCAGAAGAGGGCGTCAGATCTCATCACGGATGGTTGTGAGCCACCGTGTGGTTACTGGGATCCGAACTCAGGACCTTCGGAAGAGCAGTCAGTGCTCTTACCTGCTGAGCCATCTCGCCAGCACAGAAGGAAAGATTCTTTTTTTTTTTTTTTTTTTTT
>NW_022196900.1:5977960-5986888 GCF_008632895.1 Mastomys coucha
TGGAACTCACTCTGTAGACCAGGCTGGCCTCGAACTCAGAAATCCACCTGTCTCTGCTTCCCAAGTGCCGGGATTAAAGGCGTGCGCCACCACCACCCGGCCAGAAGCAAAGATTCTTATGGCAAATTTTGTATACTTTTAATCATCCACGCTTTTATTCCCAAAGGAGGCCACTGTAAAATTTTGACTTTAGATTGCTACTTGAAAAAGGTTCCCAGCATTCTTTCTGTCCCATTTCAGTTATTATTTAATGTATGCATATGTGTATGTTGTCTGTGTATTTGGGGAGATTGTTAGCTAGTTGAGCAACATTGGGATGTACTACAATTCTGACCCAGCTGTCCCATGGTTAAACCTTCTTTTCCCTGGGGAAGAATCTCTATCTTTTGCATTCTTGCCTCTGGGAACCCTCGCTCTCCTACCAGTAACCAGGCAGCCAATGCAGACGACTTTCAGTGACCATGTCCTCCTGGCAAAGAGGTGCCCCAAAAGGGAATCATTCTGGTGTAACAGAGCTTCCAGACCTTCAGCTCTACCCAACTTACATGCTGATTTCCAGTCAGAAGATCTGATGGATTCAGAAGTGAAAGAAAAGAAATAAACCTTCTGGCTGGGTGTGATGCTGCATATATGTAATCCCAGCACTTGGCAGGAGGGTGGGACATTCACAGTCACCCTCAGGCACAGAGCAACCCCAGGTAATGACTTTGCTGGTTCAAGGACCATGGCACTTTGAGTAGCAAAGCCATAGTATCCGTATGCTCTAGAGGGGTCCAGACACCCCCAAGAACTGCATCTGATTCCTTATTCTGCACTCTTCTTTGGAACCTCTTCGATACAACTGTCTATTTTTGTGTAACCAGGGAACACATACATAGTATCTATCATGTCTGAACCCTGTGCTAACTGGTTTCAAGAACGTTAGTAAGTATCTCTGAGATGCACTCCCTGACCTAGGTTCAGATCTATTATCTACCCTTTCCTTCGTTTGTTCAATTTTTTTTATTTTGCATTTATTTATTTTGTGAGTGTGTGTGCAGGTGTATGCTGCCGAGTAAGCTCTCTTCTTCTACCAGGTGGGTCCTAGGAAGACCATCAACTTTGGTAGCAAGTGCCTTTATCCACTGAACGATCTTGCCAGCCCTCTCACTCAACATTTGTTGAGATTCTCCATTTTTTCTTCCAGGAGTTGGAGGTGCAGAAGTGAAAGAAAAGAAATAAAGTTTCTTTCTGGCTGGATGTGATGATGTGTGTATGTAATCCTAGCACTTTGCAGGATTTCATAGTTACTCTCAGGCACAGAACAAGTGGAGTTTGAAGACAGCCTGAGCCTAAAAGGAATAGAGACCTCAGCCCCTTCTTCCTCCTTTCATACTAGACCACCAAATGAGCAGTTTTGTTTTACCATACATTCCCTCTTGGGACCCAAGTAAATTAATAATTTAAAAAATGAAGTGTTGCCGGGCAGTGGTGGAACATGCCTTTAATCCCAGCACTTGGGAGGCAGAGGCAGACGGATTTCTGAGGCGGTGGGGGTGGGGGGGGAAAAGACAGTTGGGGAAATTGAATACTACAAGATTACATGGTTGCATCACATCACTGTTACTTTTCTTTCTTTTTTTTTTTTTTTTTTTTTTTTTTTTTTAGGTTTTTCGAGACAAGGTTTCTCTGTGTAGCCCTGGCTGTCCTGTCCTGGAACTCACTCTGTAGACCAGGCTGGCCTCGAACTCAGAAACCCGCCTGCCTCTGCCTCCCAAGTGCTGGGATTAAAGGTGTGCGCCACCACTGCCTGGCTTCACTGTTAGCTTTCTTATTCGGGTAGCTGTATTGAAATTACTTAGGGAGAAATCCTACATTAGTCAGTTTTTTTTTTCTATTACCTTAACAAAATATGTGAGACAAAGCTGGGTGTCCAATCTCCGTGAATTTGAGGCCACTCTGTTTTCCAGAGTGAGTTCCGGGCCAACCAGGATTACGCACATAGTGATAGCCAGCCTTGAACGACAATAACGACACAAAATGAAGGCAGCTCATAAAGAGAAACGGTTTCTTTTATTTTGGTTCACAGTTTTAGAGATTTTGGTTTGACTGGCTCCATAGCTTAGAGCTTGTGGCGAGCAATACGCCACAAAAGCAAAGCTGCTCACCTGGAGGTCGGATACGAAAGGGGAGGTACTGCACCCGCCTACAAGGGCCATGGCACTCGCCGGAGGAACCACAGGGTGGGCGGGGACGAGAGCCGGTGAGGGGCGTGGCCTTACTGCTGGAGTGCCCTGGGCGGGTCCTAGAATGTCACTTCCGGTTTTTGAGTCCACATGTGAACCAGCGAGCCCACGGCTACCCTGGAGTGTCCCGGGATGGATGGTCAGACTGGAGACACGGAGACAGAAGCGCTACGGAGTGCAAGGTGGCTGTACTGCGGAAAGCCCGACGACAGGCAGAAAGCTGTTCTGGGTAAAGCCGCCGAACCGGAGCGGAGTTCCGCGTAGCCCTTTCCCCTTCTGTCTGGGTACCACGGTAGCCCCCTGCTCACTGCCTGGAGCTGGGACAGGGTCCCTGCCAGCCACCATCACCCTTTCCCCCCATTCATCTGTCACCACTTTGGACACTTCTCAGGGCAGTGCCCAGGATCTGACATTTCCACAGGCCCAGGATCTGACATCTCATTCGCCCCTTCCCCCCTCTACGGAGCAGAGTTCCCTTTCTTGCCAGTTAATGGAATTTCCTCAGCCTTTTTCTTCTGTCACAACCCGCATCAGGGGTCACTTCCCCTCCCCTCCTCCATCCCCCTCTTCCACGACTTCTTTCAACCCCCCCCCCCCCCCCCCCCCCTAAAGTCGGACATGAGCTCCCTTGCCTTCGCTACTGGCTTCCAGCCACAATGCAGTTCTTCCCCCTCCACACCCTGCTGGTCCTTGCATCTCATTCTTGGGTTACACTCTTACAGTCCAGTTCTCCAATGGGAAGCTGCAGAATCCAGGCAACATGCGCTTCACCTTATACAACAGCACCGACTTGGTAAACCCCAGGCAGAGGAGTCATCGGATCCTAGTAAGTGCTTGCTGGTGTAGTACAGATTGCCTGGGCTCTGCAGACCTCAGAACGTTCTTGGTGTGGGCAGACATGGGAGGGCCTGAGGAGAGAAAAGAAGGAGTAGCATATGGAACTCTGGCTCCGTTGAGGAGCAAGATTTTGGGTGAACTGATGGCTTCTCACTTATATGGGTTTTATCTTTCCAGACAGGGTTTCTTCATGTAGCCCTGGCTATCATGGAGCTTACTTCATAGACCTGGCTGGCCTTGAACTCAAAGAGTCACCTGTCTCTGATTCCCAGGTGCTGGGATTAAAGGTGTGCAACACCACCCACTCCTGGCTTCATATGCACCCCCACCCCCAACCCCAGTCAATGACTTTAGTGAAGATCCACCATGTCCTCTTATAGCAAGCTAAGGAAGCACTTTAATGGGGTTTGCAACTCTTAGGGGGCTCACTGTTCAGAGCTCAACTTCAACCCTATTTTATGTGTATGGGTGTTTTTCATTTTTGTCTATGTACCATGTGGGTAGCTAGTGGAAGCCAGAAGTGGGCATTGGATCCCCCAAAACTGCAGTTACAGATGCTTGTGAACCATCTTGTGGGTGCTGGGAATCACATGAAGGTCCCCTGGAAGAGTGTTCCTGACCCCAGAGCAATGATTTATTGTTTTCTTGGGTTTTTTTCAAAGGTTTCTTTGTGTAGCCCTGGCTGTCCTGGAACTTATTCTGTAGACCAGGCTGGCCTTAAACTCAGAGATCTGCCTGTCTCTGCCTCCTGATTGCAGAGATCTGGGATCAAAGGCATGTGCTGCCACCACCACCCAGCTCCACAGGATGCTTAGTAGCATCTCTGGTCTCTCCCTGGTAGAAGCCAGGGTTAAGAACATCTGCTTTCCAGAGACTTACATTCGCTAAGTAGTACAGGCATACAGAAGACAGTTTGGCGTCTAAGGGAGTGTTTAGGACTTAAGGAGTTCTATGGGAAACAAGCTCTCTCTGCTTGCCTGAAAGCCTTCCTGAGAAGGGTGAATCGGAATGAGAGGTGGTTTGATAGCTGACGTTTGGTGTCCATAGTGAAAAGAGGGAGAAGAGAAGATCAGCTGTGATGGGAAGTCAGGAAGCCATTTCCAGTGCCCTGGTGCATAGGAAGAGCTAATGTCAGAAAGGTCGGCAAGACAGTTAGTACAGAGTCATGGTACCTGTTAGTGCTAGAAGACCAAGACCTACCTGTCTAGTTCTGGTGTGCCGCTTATTCAAGAACTGCTATTTTCATCTGTGTTCCCATTGCCTTCTGCCCCTGCCCTCCCCCCATGTTCCCTTCTTGCTGGTCCTTTGCCTCCCTTCCAATTAAGTCGCTCTTTCATGACATGCATGCTGGGCTGGAGAGGTGGCTCAGCAGGAAAGAGTACTTCCAGAGGACCTGGATTCAATTCCCCACACACCCACGTGGAGGCCACAGCTGTCTATAACTCCAGCTCCTGAGGACCCAAAACCCGCTCCTGGTTCCCGTGGGCACTTACTTCATAAATAAGGCAGAGCACCTTCAACACATAAATATCTCATCACATACATACTATGTCAGCCTCTCGTTTTCCCTTCTTTTGCAACTCTTATGGTTCCTTTTTACTCTCATGCCTTGAATATGTGCACACTCTCTCTCACACACACACACAATCTAAATCTTAATTCTGAATATGAGAGAAAAACGTATATTTTTCTAAGTCTGGTTTATTTCACTTAATAGTTTCCCCACCAGTATCATGATTTTAGTTTTCTTTTTGGTTGAAAGTTC
Source organism: Mastomys coucha (assembly GCF_008632895.1). Taxonomy (NCBI): domain Eukaryota; kingdom Metazoa; phylum Chordata; class Mammalia; order Rodentia; family Muridae; genus Mastomys; species Mastomys coucha. The sequence continues at coordinate 5,982,788 of NW_022196900.1, forward strand.
CATTGTGCATGTATACCACATTTTCTTTATCTGTTTTTGTCACTGATGAGCATCTAGTCTGGTTCCACTTCCTGGCTGTTGTGAATCGTACAGCAGTAAACATGATTGTAGAAGTACATGTATGGTGTGCTGACTGACCTCTGGGTCAGTCATGCCTAAGAGTGGGACAGCTGCCTCATACAGAAGTTCCACTTTTACCTTTTGAGGGCCCTCCACACTGACTTCCGCTGTGGCAGCAACAGTTTACACTCCCACGAGCAGTGAATGACGGTTCTTTCCCCACAGGTTTGCCAGCATTTGTTGTTACTTGTTTTCTTGGTGATGGTCATTCCTTTTGTGTTTGTTTTTGAGACAGTGTTTCTCTGTGTAATATCCCTGGCTCTCCTGGACTTGCTTTTTATACCAGACTGGCCTCAAACTCACAGAGATCCACCTGTCTCTGCCTCCTGGGTGCTGGGATTGAAGGCATATGCCACCCAGCCTGGATCAAAGCTATTTAAAAAAAAAAAACGCTTACTTGTATGTGTTTGGGGAGGTGGGAAGGGTGCTGTGGTACACATTGGAGGTCAGGGGACGATTTGGAGGAGTCAGTTCTCTCCAAAACATGGGTCCTGAGGGTTGAACTCAGGTCATCAGATTTAGCAGCAATTGCTTTTTCTCACTGAGCCATCTTGCCAGCCGCAAAGCTTGTTTTTTAAGTTTATTTTGCATGAGAGTGTGTGTGTGTGTGTGTGTGTGTGCGCGCGTGTGTCTGTGTGCATGCGTGTAAGTCAGAGGACAACTTATGAGATTGCTTCTGCTCTTTTCCCATGTGGGTTCTGGGGATCTATCTCAGATTATCCTTTGGACTTTACCCATGGAGCCAACTCAGCAGGCATCAAAGCACTTTTAATTTACATTTCTCTGATGGTTAAGGGTGTTGAATAGTTTCAAGTATTTATTGGTGGTTTTCATTACTTCCATTGAGAAATTACTATTCTGATCATCAGACCACTAATTTACTAGATTATTTGAGAGGTTTTTTGTTTTGTTTTGTTTTGTTTTGTTTTTCTGGGTTTTTCAAAGAGGGTTCCTCTGTATAGCCCTGGCTGTCCTGGAACTCACTCTGTAGACCAGGCTGGCCTCGAACTCAGAAATCCACCTGCCTCTGCCTCCCAAGCGCTGGGATTAAAGGCGTGCGCCACCACTGCCCAGCGAGAGTTTTTTAATGTTTAATGTTTAATTTTTACAGTTCTTTGTATATCGTCATATCTATCCCTTGTTTGATTAATACTATTGATACCTGGCAGAGATTTATCCCACTCTGTGGGCTGTCTCTTTTACTTTGGGTAGTGTTTGTTTTGTCGTGCAGAAGCTATTTCATTTCATACAGTCTCCTGTGCCGCTCCCTGACAAGAACTTTACCCATCACTCTGAAGCTTCCTTATGGTATTTGGGGTTCCCTTTCCAAAGTTTTCTTGCCTTTCTCCCGGAGGCACCCTAGACATGGTGGGGCTGGATCCCTTGGAGGATCCCCAGGGCTGGTGGGGTTGATTCGAAGGCTTCTGCGCATGCTCAGTGCCCTGCGGTGCTGATTGTTCGCTGTGCCCTCCCTGTTTTACAGACAGCTGAAACAGACAGGCTCTCCTATGTTGGAAACAATTTTGGGACTGGCGCCCTCAAATGCAACACTCTTTGCAGGTAATGGACATCCGGGCAGTGACAGAGGTAAAAGCAGGTTGTGGTGGTGAGCACGCCGCGCTATCTTCAGTGTCTGTTTGCGGGTAGTTGGAGGGATCCGAAGGTTCCCTGTGTTTCAGGACCCTGTGTTTCCAGGCTCACAAGGTCCATACACCAGGTATAGACACCCTGGAAAGAAAAAGATGGCTTGCCTCTGTTAAGCTCCTAAAGACCTCATTTATTTATGACATTATTTGGTAACTGACCTATCCTGAAAGACAGCTGTGTCTGCTAACTTAGAATGTGTGATCCATAGGTCAAAAGCTTGCCTCAAGTTTGCCTTGGGACAAGATGATTTGGGATCTTCAAGGCTCTGGGTCACACCATTGTCACTGATGAAGTGAATGGCCTTGGCAGCTTTGCCCTTCACTCACCTCTGGTGTCTTCCATATAATAGCACATCCAGCCTGAAGAGTCCAGTTCACAGGGCTGACTGACACAGTGTGGATGGGGTCTCAAGACACAGCAGTGAACCTCAGGAAAGCCTTTCGGAGTCCTGCAGGGCCTCTGGCAGGAGCAGATTAACATCTATGTGCTAACTCCTAACCCTGCTCTCCAGCACTTCACTCAGCACCTTCAGTAGAGATGTCCTACTTCACATTGATGTCCCCAGGAGGAACTAGGGTTTGCTCGTGTCTGTCTCCGTAAAGATTTCGCATGCCAAAATTCTAGTTTAATTCTGGATTCTTAATGCCTTAGAAGGGTTTTAGTTAACAGCAATGGCTCTAAATGTGATTGGTTAAAAGAACTAGCTGGTGGTCTTTTCAGTCCACAGCCATCTTCACCTACTGTCCCTTCTCCATGCAGGGACCACTGTTACATGTGAGCAATTGGATGCCTTCTTCTGACAGAAAGAAGCTGGGACCTTGGGCATGGGAAAAGGGAATTGTGTGAATAGTACCTTTTGAATAACCTGTTATGGTGGTGTTCCTTTTTGGCACAGACACTTTGTGGGAATTCTGAATAAGACCTCTGGCCAGATGGAAGTCTATGATGCTGAACTATTCAACATGCAGCCGCTGTTTGCTGGTAGGTTTCACACATGGCAATTCAGTTAAAGGCTACACGGTTTGAATTTTTCGGATGAATTCATTTTTGTTTTCTAAAATTGTGTTTGTAGTTTTCTTGCCCCATATACCCTTTTGTTTGTTTGTTTTGTTTGTTTGTTTTGTTCTTTTAGTTTTTCGAGACAGGGTTTCTCTGTATAGCCTTGGCTGTCCTGGAACTCACTCTGTAGACCAGGCTGGCCTCAAACTCAGAAATCCGCCTGCCTTTGCCTCCCAAGTGCTGGGATTAAAGGCGTGCGCCACCACCGCCCTGCCTCCCATACACCTTTTTAAGGCAAGGTCGCATGTAGTCCAAACTGCCCTTGAATCTGCTGGGTAGCCGAGGACAGGCCTGCCTTTGCCTTTGCGTGAGTGCTGACATCACAGGTGTGTGCCACTGTGGATGCTTCTATGGTGAGGGGTATGGACTCACAACTTTGTGTCTACCCGGCAAACACAGATTATCCTCAGCCATAATAGGAAGCCTCCTTACCCGGTGTTTTTAATTTCCTTTTTTTATTTAGAAGGGTTATAGGTATATTTTTACAATGAGTCATTTGTTGATTTCCCACTGTGCTTCAAGTTCCAGGCTAAGGATTGTGATGGCAAGTAAGAGTCTGTCTCTTCGGTAATTGCTGAAGAGCAATTACCGAAGTGGGATCGGAAGCCAGCCTTTTAAAGCAAGATGGCTAGTCAGTCAGCATCAGTACAGGGCGTTAAGGGGGAAGTCTCAGTACATTCTTTCCCTTTGCAGGTTCAGTCTTAATTCTTCGTGTGTGTGTGTGTGTGTGTGTGTGTGTGTGTGTGTGTGTGTGTGTGTGTGTGTGTGTGAGTGCAGGTATGCACACACCCCAGCACACACACGGGGTCAGAGCGGAACCTCTGCTGTCAGTCCTAACCAACTGTGTGAGGCAGTGTGTCTTCCTGGCTCTGAGTAGATTGGCAATTGAGGCTTCTCTTGTCTCTGCTTCCCACGTTACTGTGGGAGTACTCGGATCCCATGTGTGTGCCACCATGCCCAGCTTCCCATGGTCTGGGGATTCACACAGAAGTCTTTGTGTTTGAATAGCAAGCCCACTACACACAGAACTGTTTTATAGACTTTGGAAATTCCAGTGGAAATTTAATTTTTTTATTAAATTTCTTCATTATTTTATGTGTGTATACATACCACAGTGCATGTGTGGAGGTTACAGGCCAATTCAAGCCTGTGATTTTTCTCCTTCCAACATGTGTATTCAGGAATGGGAACGTGGGTCATCAAAACTTGGTGGTAAACACCTTTACCTGCTGGCCCGCTGCCAACCCACCAAGGTGAAATTGTTTAAAGTCTTTT
>NW_022196900.1:5987274-6014284 GCF_008632895.1 Mastomys coucha
CTGGTGTGTCTGAAGACAGCTACAGTGTACTTACATATAATAAATAAATAAATCTTTAAAAAAAAATATTTATTTTATGTGTATGGGTCTATTGTCTGCATGTGTGTCTGTGCAGAAGAGGGCATTAGAGCCCCTAGAACTGAAGTTATCCTGGTTGTTAGCCACCATGCAGATGTTGGGAACTGAGCTTGGGTCCTCTTGCAAGAACACCAAGTGCTCTTATCTTAGCTGCTCAGTCTTCGGGCTCTGAAGTTGTTTAATCTTTTGATTATTAGTTTATGAATACTGGCTTGTTCTGCCTAGCACATGCACAACTTTAATTTTGGGCCCTTGTGCGCTTGCCACTGTTCCAAACACCTTTCATGAGCACCACATAATTAATTCATGCTCACTGTTACTCCGTTTTTGTTTTTGTAAACCCCTGTTGGAACTTGGCTGAGGCAGGTGACCCACTACTGAGCTAACTCCGGCATGGCCAGAGCATTACAATCCCGCTGGGTGATACTGCTGTCTACTTGAGTCCTTTGTGGAAGGTTGAAAGTGGCCTGGGAAAATCTGCTTCACGTTTATGCCTGCCTTTGCTAGGTCTTTGACCAGCAAAGCAAATCTACTTATGGGAAGAGCCAAGTGCTTGGTTTCTGATCCTCTCTGGCCTGCCTGGAAAAGTGTGAGGCTAGTCACTGTGTCTGCAGGCCTCACGTCTCCTTGATTATGAATTAAGAGGCTGGAGTGGAGGACCTGTTCCCCAATTCTCCTACTGTGTACTGAGGTGGACATTCAGTATTCACAGTGTATGTTCATATTAGGGGAATCTTGGAATAAGGAAATCTGTTTTTCTTTGATTAATGTTAAATTAGCACTAAGCAGTTTTAAGATTTTTAGGCAGTGCAGAGCTAAGCACAATGGCTGATGCCTGCAGGGCCCCTGCATGTGGGGTTTGAGACCAGGGCATTGGTTGAACTCACAAGTTTAAGACAGCGTGGACAGCATAGTAAGACCCCATTTAAAAAAATAGTAGAATACACATCTGTGGACCTCACACTCTGCTCTCTTCCTGTTCCATGTTTCTACAGAAGATGCTATTGAGCGTGAGCCTCCTCTGGAGAATCAGAACAAGACTTTCAGGGACAAGGTGAGTGACAGTTTAGGAGGTTCCTTCCAGTCCTGGTTTCCCATCTGTGTAATAGTCCCCTTGAACTTGGCTGCTCCAGCTCGATTGGTTGGTGGCTCTCTGCATGGTTGCTACCTGCAGAGCCTTCCAGTCTCCCAGGGAGCAGACCAGCTGCTGCCTTAGCCTGGTGAACGGAACCACTAATGTCAGCATTTGTTCCCTGTCCTCTAGGCTGATAGGTAGAAAACTTTGAATGTTTTGGTTCACAGTATAGAAAATGGTTGTGCCTGGAAACTCCCACAAACAAAGTCAGATCTTTGAGTTTCTCACTCTAGAGGATTCTTAGAGAAGCGGTCTCACCGCAGGGTCGTAGGTTGACTTTGCAGTGCTGCATGGACCACTGAAAAGAGAACACACTATAGTAAGGCTTGGGGAGGGCCAGTGATTTATTAACAATGTCTGTTATCAGCACAGAATGGGAGATCGGTAGGCCATGGGCCACAGGTTTACCAACCCTCATTCTAGTAAAGTCTTCATTCTGTACTGATGGGAAACTATTGATTTGTAAGCGGGGGTCAGTACAGCGAACCCCAGGGCTGATGTGGAACGGCACATTGAGATGGACAAGCATGAGAAAGGACTCAGTCTGATTGGCGGTGACGTAATCCTGGCTCAGGCAGCCCAGAGCTTGCTGGTGCTCACACAGCTGGGAACAGCCATGCTGCCTAGCAGGTCCTTGAGTAACTGGGTTTGTTTCTTACACAGTTGGATTCTTGCATTGAAGCCTTTGGAAGCACCAAGCAGAAGCGGTCCCTGAACTCCAGGAGGATGAACAAAGTTGGCAGCGAATCTTTGAACCTCACAGTAGCTAAAGCCGCAGAGAATATCATTGATACGAAGGGTGTGAACGGTAAGCAATAGGAGCTTGGGGGGGAAAGACTGCGCCTGCAAAGGCTTGAGAGCGGTCACAGATGCAAACGGTGGGCCTTAAGGCTGGATTCCTTCCTGCTGCTTGCTGAGGGCCTTCACGGGAGTGACTCTAGAGGCAGGAGACACATGGGACACCAACCTGTCCTCAGTCAAGGAGAGGAGACGGGCCTGGGAAGGGCAGTGTGCAAGCCCTGCTCTTGGTCAGGGTTCTCTGCTTGTGCAGTAATTACTTAGGGGCACACATCTCTTTGACTCTGTTCTGAGTTAATTGAGGGAGAACACTGTACTCACCTTCTGCATCAGCCTGATGGACAGTTGAGGTCTTGGCAGGGGTGCAGATTCGAGTTTCAGAACATGTGGCCTCCACTGCATAGTGCCATGTTGGGGAGCCTGAAACCCGACAGACAGGCTGACACTTGTCATGAATTTCCCTTCATTGAAAAGCTCTGGTCAACGATGCCATGCAAGATGACCTGCAAGATGACTCGCTCTACCTTCCTCCCTGCTACGCTGATGCAGCCAAGCCAGAAGACGTGTATAGATTCGAAGACAGTATCCTTGCTGATGAGCAGGTGTCTGATTTGCAGGCTATGATGTTTATATACATTGGCAGAGCCAGACTCTGTAAGGTTGGTCACCATCCTGTGATGTTAACAAATGTGATGTCCAAACCTTTACCTGTGTCCTAGAGCTTTTAGCAAGAGGTTGGGCAGTTAGGTTTCCTCAGCACTGAAGGGCCTGTAGGACAAAGGGACACAACTTAGCCCCGTGGGGGTCATTCTCCCAAACTGTTGGCTGGTATCAAAGTCTAGAGCAGACGTACTGAAGGAAGGGTTGGAACCTAGGACTTCCTGCTCGGTGTCTGGTTTATTGGATACTGTTGACAGATGCTCTGATAAGGAGAGAAGGGGGAGTGGGCAGGTAGGAAGTGACCCCTAAGCTGGGGTCTGAGACTCAGGTCCCTGAGCTCTGCCCTGCTGTCTCTGTGAATCCCTTCTCTGTGAGCCTTCGCTCTCCTACCCGGGAAATGAGGCCCTGTGGGATGATGTAGCTCCCAAATGGGTTTCCATTTTGGTCAGTCATGTTCTTGACCTGCAACAAGTTCTGTCCCCGGCTGAGTATGATGCTCTTGAGAGCCCATCCGAAGCCTTCAGAAAGGTCACGTCGGAAGACATACTGAAGATGATTGAAGAGAACAGGTACTCCTGGGCAGATGGGGTTTTAGTGAGTTATAAAGGGAAAAAAAGTCAGATGTAAAGCAGGACAGTGCTGATTGCACTCAGAAAGCAGCCCCCTGCAGTGACATGGGTGGGGTCTGCTCAGCCTTGGAATGAAGGGGCGGGCTCTGATGCTGGGCTCTCAAGAGGAGTACTTATGTGTGTAGAGCCTGCAGCCAGGAGACTGCAGGAAGTGCTGCAGTCTGGACCAAAGCCAGTCCCAGCCTCCACTGTTTATTGATGCTGAGTGTCACTGTCAGTGCCCAAAGGCTGGCATGGGCCTGGGCACTACCCAAAGCAGAGCTTCTCCGTGACAGCATGTTGACAAACTCAACTAAAATTAAATATGTATATTCTAAATATTGTATACGTATTTGAAATAACAGAGAGATTATCCCTCTTTTGCCACTAAAACAACTTTTCCTTTTTTAAAATGATGGTCAAGTTATTTCTTAGTTCTGAGCCTTCTTTTTTTTTTAATTTATGTATGTATGTATGTATGTATGCATTTATATGAGTACACTGTTGCTGTCTTTAGACACACCAGAAGAGGGTGTTAGATCCCATTACAGATGGTTGTGAGCCACCATGTGGTTGCTGGGAATTGAACTCAGGACCTCTGGAAGAGCAGTCAGTGCTCTTAATAGCTGAGCCTTCTCTCCAGCCAAGCCTTTTCTTCTAATTATTCCTTTTCTTTTATAAGATTTTGTATGTGTATATGTATGCATATGGCATGGGTATGGGGGCCAATAGAAGATGCCATTGGATCTTCTAGATCTATAGTTACTGGCAGTCGTGAATGGCCCAAGAGAGTCCTAGGAAATAAGCTAGGTAGGGTCCTTTGCAAGAGCAGCAGTAATCTGCTGAGTCAACTCTCCAGCCCTACTCTTCAAAATTTTTTTTTGATTTTGTGTGTGTGTGTGTGTGTGTGTATATACATGTCTGCATGCAAGCATATGTATTTGTGTATGTATGTGTTTGTGTGCTGGTGCATGTGGAGGCCTGAGGTTGATTTTAGGAGTTGTCCACTATTGCTGTTCTACCTTACTCAGTGTGGTGAAGTCTGTCAATCAAACCCTGTGCACCCAGCTAGGGCGGGTCTCCCTATCCCTCTTGCTCTAGGTGTATGGACAGTGTGCTGGGGAGGGGTGTGGCTCCTGACAGCCTGTTTTCCCTTACATGCTGCTGTGTCCCTTCCTTGTTTTAGCCACTGCTCCTTCGTCATAGAAATGCTGAAGTCTCTGCCAGCCGATGAGGAGCATCGGAACCAGCAAGCCCGTTGCATCTGGTTCCTAGACGTCCTCATCAGATTCCGAGCTCAGAAAGTGATAAAAGGGAAAAGTAAGGCCCACAGGCATTTTGTTATCCCAGCTATTTCCAGGTGCTGACTGATCTGCAGCTCTCACATCACCTCCATGGATATCTGTGCAGCCTGCCCTAGCTCCTGCTCCTGCCCGCTGCCTGCCTGAGCTGCACAGGGCTCTCTTCTCTTTGAATTTCTTTCCTCTGTTCTGGAAATGTAGACAGGGTGGATGGGGCTTCCAGAGAGTACATCAATGCCTTTTGTTCTGTTAGGAAAAACACTATATCCAGGTCAAATGGAATGAGTTAATTTAAGGGAGCGGGTTAGAACAAACAGCAGTGACAGAGCAATCAGAGCTTTGCTTCTCAAGCTTGGGCAGGTTGCTTTTGTTTTGTAGGACAGTCTCACTGTATATTCCTGGCTGGGCTGGAACTCACATAGATTTATCTGTCTCTGCCTCCAGAGTGCTGGCATTAAAGGTATACCCCATTGTACTTGGTGATTTCTTTCTTTCTTTTTTCTTTCCCATGGTAGTGTTATAACACTTTATTTCAGACTGAGAATTCAGTTTGTAATGTAAGAAATTCCAGTTCCTCCATGCATTGGTGGCACAGGCCTTTAATCTGATCACTTGGAAAGCAGAGACAAGCAGATCCCTGAGTTTGAGACCAGCCTGGTCTACAGGGTGAGTTCCAGGATAGGCCACACAGAGAAACCCTTGCTTGAAAAAAAAAAAAAATCCAGTTGCACCTGTTTGCAGGAGCACATGTGGTGGTCACCCACCCACACCCACGCAGAGTTAGAGACTCCGCAGGAGATAGCTGGGGTTTTCAGCACAGGCTTGCCTGTCCACCGATTCTGTGTGCCTACCTGCTCAATTCCCAGGTTCCATATTCCTGTCCCTTCCACCTTCCATCCTGCATGCTCTTATTTATTTGTGGGTAGCTGTTGGGGCACCTACCTAGTGTCTCCGCTGTCAGAGCACAACCGGGGAATCTGTCCTCTACTGTGACTCCTGGAACTTGGTGGTACACATCTTCCCCCCCCCATGGCATCACCTCACCGGTTCAGACTGCAGAGTGCTTTATTGTCCAGTATTGTATCGTGCTCATCGTGTTCCTCGGTGTGTGGTCCTGTCTTCTCACACGCCCTTCACAAACACCTCTCGGTTTGTCTGACCTCACAGTGGCTGCCTAGGGTATCGGGGCCCCGGTTCCTCTTACTGTGTGATTCTGGACGTTACAACACTCCCCGCCCCCAACCTCCCTCTAGTGGATGTGCAGCCTTTGCACCTTCCAGGACAATGATCCAGTGCAACTTTGTGTTCTAGGTGCCTTAGGACCTGGAATCCCGCACATCATCAACACCAAGCTGCTGAAGCAGTTCACCTGCTTGACTTACAACAACGGCAGGTCAGGGGCTACTTGTAAGAAGAAGAAAGCAGTTGGGAGGTGGCGGTGAAGGGTGGGGCTCATGTGCAGTTTCATGTCCATAGAGATCCAGTGCCAAAGAGCACATACGTTGTCCCCTCGGTAGTGTTCATTTTGTCTTTGGCTGTGACTCCTGCAGTGAAGTGAACCCTGATGGCTGCAAAGCTGCAGAAAAGGGCAAACAGTGTGGGGACTTAGAACTTCCGGCAGCGTCCTGGCCTTGCCTGAAGCCCTTGGCCTGGGCTGTGCTTCCTGCCCCTGCCTGTGGGTGGAAGCAGCAGGGGCAGCGCTGAGTCTGGGGTGGTGGATTTCCTGCAGGCTTGCTGAGCAGACAGTAACATACTCACGAAAGCAGCGTTACCACACTGCATGGGGAAACGTGGGCAGGACTCTTTGTCTCTCGGGGGAAACATGGCATGGCTCACAGTTCACTGTGAGACTTGGGCACGTTGGAAGAAGCAGGCTATGTGGCTTGACCCCCACTCCCAAACTGGGAACATTAACCACTGGTGTCCTTATTTTGCACATGGAATTTTAATTTCATTTCTCCTTCCCTTCCATTGACTCTGCAGTTTACGGAACTTGATTTCGAGTTCTATGAAGGCCAAGATCACTGCATATGCAGTCATACTTGCCCTGCACATAAATAACTTCCAGATTGACCTAACAATGTTGCAGAGGGACTTGAAGCTGAGTGAGAAAAGGTGAGCTCAGTAGAGCACGGTGCTCCCTGCAGCAGCCTGGGTAGATCCCTACTCCTGCCTAGAGCATGACACTCTGCTGAAGGAAGTTAAGGGACGGGGGTGACTTATGGGAAAATCTTGGGACCAGAAGACAGTTGTCAATGAATGAAGGGAGGAATGCTTGGTGACACTTTGAGTGCGTTCTCTTTGAAAAGCATGGTATTGAATTCATTCAGTGTCCTTCACTGATTTCCTAACTAACTGAAGAATCAAAGGTGTGGAAAGTAATGACCTTCTCAGGAGCTCCCTCCCAAAAAGGGTTCCCGGGCTTTAGCCCTGACCTCCACAGCTTTCTGTTCTCAATAACCCCGAGGGCCTTGAATCGCTGCTGACTAGGGCAGGACTCTCCATGGACCTAAGGTGAAGTGAGGGTGGATGCAGAGAACCCCCGCTTCGTGGCCTGGAGCAGTGAGTGTGCTCTCTGCCCCACAGACCTGAGTGGCACGCAGGGCTCTCTCTCCATTTGTTCTGTTTTGTTTCTTCCTTAGGATGATTGAGATAGCGAAAGCCATGAGGCTTAAGATCTCCAAAAGAAAGGTGTCCCTGGCAGACGGCAGGGAAGAGGATCACAGACTGGGCACTCTGTCTGTCCCACTGCCTCTGGCCCAGACCTCAGACCGACAATCAAAGCGGAAGAAAATTAACTAGCTGTTTTCCACAGCCACTTCTGTTCATTTCTGTTTTTATTTTTGAAGAAGAAAGTGGACTGGACCTTGTGGTACATACCTATAACCCAAGTACTCAAGAGACTAAGGCAGGAGGATTGTGAATTCTGGGCCTCTCTGGGACTCCACCATGCTCCACCACACCCATGAAGCCTTACTTTAGCATGGTGATCAGGCCAGAAGCCAGCATTCCAGTCATGTGTCTCTTATGCAGATATTAAAGTCATGGCCCAGATTTGACTTCATCTCCCTCCTTTCATGTTGCTGTGGTTAGAAGTGGCTTCTCCTCGGGAGCCATTTACAGACAGGGTAGAGAAGGTCTTGGGGAAGTTAAAGTCAAAAGATCTTACCAGGCTGGAAACTTTGAGCCAAAAGTTTACAAAGAGGACCTGGAACCCAGGCAGTGGTGGCGCACACCTTTAATCCCAGCACTCAGGAGGCAGAGGCAGGCGGATCCCTGAGATGGAGGCCAGCCTGGTCTACAGAGTGAGTTCCAGGACACCCAGAGCTACAGAGAAATAACAAAGAGGAGGACCTAGAAGGCCTAGTAGGGAGAGGAGGAGGCTGTAGCTCTCTTGGGTTGGCAGCAGGATCTAATTTAACAGCCTACTCTGATGGCATAGCCAAGTCAGGAAGTGAGAACCACAGCTTTTCCTCCCTGTTTCGACCACGCTGAGAGGCATGTTAGCCAAGTGAGTGGGGACTAGGAATGAGCACATGTGGAAAGCATGAACTGTCAGCTTGGCGCCTTGCTTGGTTTTGGATTCAGGCCTCAACAGACCCACGGCTGGTGATAAAGTTTCTGGGGTCTGGAAGGGGAGCTTCAGATAAAGGCTCGAGGTTTTAGCAGTGCCAAATGATCCCTGGCCATGGTTCTGCAAGGGGGTTTAAGACAGAAGTTTACAAGAAACCTCTCATGGGTCCACAAGGAGAAGGGAGAACCGATGCCCACACATAGTCCCTTCTCCACTAGCCAGCTGTGGCATGTGCACATGCATAGCAACAGGCTCAACAACAACAAAAACTGGTCTTTTGGGGTTGGAGAGAGCTCTGAGGTTAAAGGTCCCACAAACACCAGCACCCATGTTCCCAACAGAGGAAGCAGAGGCATGAAAACCATCCAGGCCTCCGGGCTGCCAGCCCAGCACTTGGATCCAGGAGAAGCCTTGCCTCAGAGGAAAATGGCAGAGAGTACTAGAAGACACCTGGTACTCTGGCCTCACCACACGCAGACCATGCCACACAGAGGAAATCAGTCCTCGGGGAAACAGCTCAGTGTGTTTCAGGATGCAGTGTGAGCTGGGTGGTGGCACGTGCCTGCAATGCCAGCATTTGGTAGGGAGAGGGAGGAGAGACAAGTTCAAGGCTGGCTTTCGGCTAAACATGATCACTTGAAAAAGCAGCAAGAAGCACACAAGATAAGTTAGCAAGAGGAAACAGTCCCGGAGCGTCCCTTGTCCAGAAGAAAGGGAGTTTAAAAGGCAAGTTTACCTTAGCTTAGGGGCGGGCTGCTATGGGTTAAACCAAACTATTCTCTATGGAAAAAAATTTAAGACTAAGAATACTGACAAAAATGTTTAATACTAGGGCCAGGAGATGGCTTCGTGTTCAGTAAAGGCCCTTGCCATCAAGCCTGACAACTTGAGTTCAGTCCCTGGAACCCACATGGGAGGAGAGAGCTAACTTCTCCAAAGGCTGTCCTCTGACCTCCACAAGTACACACGCACACACACAAAACGAAAGTGAAAAATCTAAATCCTAAAACAGTTTTAAACCTGGGGTGGGTACAGCAAGAACTAAGGTGCGGAGCTAGTAACCCAGGTCCATGTGCCTGAGACCCTCTGCTCAGCAGGGGACCCAGGGAAGGCAGGGCCACTGTCTTCAGAAAGGCCCCCAGGCAGGACTAGCGTTACAGCTTCTGAATGAGATGGCACCCTTCAGCTTTAAATTCTGAGCCATGGCAGGACCAAGCTGTTGAGAGTCTTGAGTTCTGCAGTCTCACAGTGGAAGTGGTGGTACCTGTAGGGAGGTCACTGAACCTCCCACAAATGTGTGGACCAAGTTATGACCACAGAAGCACCTCCTTTAAAATATAGAACTTTATTTTGGTTACTGAGATTTTTGCAAGTACTTGGTTCACAGAAAAGTCATTTCTTACAAAATAACAAAGGCAGCATTTTTATACAGCGACTCACATTGGGGCCACCAAACAAGTGCAGTGGACAGTGCTACACATGGGAAAGGCCAGTGTTCTTTCTCCCAGAGTGCTTAGGGAGAAGTCAGAGCTCCCCCTCACACCCACCGAACAGAGCAGCACCTAGGGCTCCACAGAACCAGATACGGCTCAGTGTGGGACAGTGACCCCAAAGGCTGGTGAGGGCCCTGCAGTAAAGGCCAAGTGGGAAAGGGATCATCCAGGCAGAGCTGGCCCTGCATGCAGACCCCTTCCTCAGCGGGGTCCAAGCCCACCTGGCTCTCAAAGCTTGTCACAGTCTCAAAGCTTGTACAGTCTTGTGAAGCCCTTGGGGAGCTGTGGGCCCTCTCATCACTTCAGCCACTAACTCAACTCTGGCTCTGGGCTGGGACAAAAGGACACAGGTGGCTCTAACCTTTAGAGAGTTCACAGGTAAATGGGCAGGACAGGGTATGGACCCAGAGTTCCAAAGCAAGGCAGAAAGTGCTCAGTGTCCTGAGGGAGCAGGAGGGCAGGCAAGGCTGAGGGTGGTAGGCAACACGATCACCTGGAGCAAGGGGAGAGGCAGTGGAGCCGGCAGTGTCTGAGCTAACCCTCGAGTAAAGGGTGAGATCTGCACAGATGGAGTTGTCTGGGAAAGGCATGCCAGGGAGAAGAACAAGCTCAAGCCAAGGCACAGAGTGGGGGATATGGTAGGGCTGGTCAAGGCAGCTGATCATCCATGAGGACATGGACACGTCAGGTCAGAGGGGCGAGGGGAGGGGTGCCTCCGTCTAGACAGGCTGGACTCTGCAGGGGCAACTGGAATGTATGTGTTCACTCAGTCAGAATCCTGTGACGGGTGCTGAGCTTGGAGTACCCCTTGGGGACAGTGGAACTTTGTTCATCCCCACAGGGCCCAGGCCAGCACCTGCCTCACACCTGAAGGCAGCCTCCTGCCCCTCTTATTTATAGCATGTTTCCTTGTCATTCCTGGGGCAGCTTTTCAGGAAGAACTCCTTGTTCCAAGCCCCTTCCTTGCTCACAGGGCCATGTGCTAGTCTGTCTTAATAAAAACTCTGCAGCTCCCAGAGGCAGCTGGGAGGCTGGTCCAGGCCCAAGGGGGACCAAGAGGGCCCAGGTCCAGGAAAGGGACAGCTGTCTCCACCTCACCACAGTTACTTCCCTTGCTCTGAAGTAAGAATTCTCTTCCCTGAGAAGAGTCTGAGTTCGGTAAAGTGAGGTTCTCTGTAGCTTGGAACAACTGACCTAAAAACCACATGTACTGTCTGAGCTTCCGGGGCTCTTCACAACCTCTAAGTGCCGGAGTGACTGGAACACTCCAATTACTGTTCCCTTTCTCCTGGGGAAATGTTCCCAAGGTCCTTCCTGCCAGAGGCTGTGGAACTAAGGGGTTCTAGAGGAACCTGGTTCTTAGTTCCCAGGCGGTCTAGGGCCCACTTTCAGGTGTGTAACATGGGGATGGGTCTAGGAGTCTTCCAGGCATAACTTCCACCTCAAGAGTCAGCCTGTAGCTCTTCTGAGCACCCGCCAGGGCTTGGGCCTGAGGCAGGCCTTCGTGCTTACAGGATGGTACAGAAGATGCTGCGATTGCTGTGGTAACCACCTTCCACACGGGCTGTGATCCTGGTCGCCATGGCTGACACCTTGTGCCCACTGTGGGCTGCAGAGGAGCCCCTGAGAGAGTTTTCAAGGTGGGGCCGCGCTGGTGGGTTCACCAGGCGCCAGGTGTCAGACCTGTGGATGCAGAAGGAAAGCCAGTGAGCCTGGAGACAGAGTACTTGGTGAGTGGCTGGGTCTCACCTTTGGTTCCAGTTCTCTGGAGCTCAGAGTTCAAATCTAGGTGTGGGTTTATCTCCTAAATCAGTGACTGCTGATGAGGCTGAGGAACAGTCACATTTCCTCTTTGGCCCTCAACTTCCTCTTCTTCCTGGATTCGGATAGGAATCAGTGGTTTTCATCCCAACACCGCCACAGCAGCTTTGTGAGTGTGGGTGGTGTGGAAGCCTCATCTATCACCATCCCGAACTAGAAACTACCTAAAAGCACGTGAGGTGAAGAGCGGCAAACCACCTGCTACATCTGTGCGCGATGGCTGTGGCAAGGGAAAGGGATGAATGCAGCAGGGTGTGGTGGTGCATGCTTTTAATCCAGTGCTCTGCCTAGCCTGGGCTACCAAGTTCCAGGATAGGCAGGGCTACAAAGAAAAACCCTGTCTGAATAAAACAAACAAAAACAACACATAGAAAGAGTAACTAAAGAGTAACCGACTTCCAGGGAATCCAACTATCTCTTCTGACTTCTACAGGCACCAGGCGCATCCAGGATGTACAGGCATACATCCAGGCACTCATGCATATACACAAAATAAAACAACTAAAACCAGAACTGCCACAGCAGGACACCCCACAGGGACATTCGCACACCCGTGCTCCCGGCGGCAAACAATAGCCAGGGAAGAAAACCGTCAACAGATGAGCCAACCCTGACACGTGAACTGGAGAGAATCACTGAGTTCAAGAACGTGATGAAGTATAGACTCGGCAAATCCCACATCCCATGCAGAATCTAGATGTGGATTAAAAGTGCACCGGTGTGTATGGAGGATGGTGTCATGAAAGCAGAAAGCAGCCTATGGTAGTCCTTCACTGTCTGCTTGACTAGATTAGAATGACTTCGGGTTCTCTAGAAGAACAGAACTTAATAGAATGGGATATATATATTCATTTTCTCTGGATTTATTAAACTGGCTTACAGGCTATGGTCCAGCTAGTCCAGTAATGGCTGTTTACTAACAGAAATTCTAAAAATCAGTAGTTGGTCAGTCCATGAGGCTGGATGTCTCAGCTGGTCTTCAGTATATGCCAGATCACCAAGGAGTAGGGAGGCTCTAATGCCAGTAAAGGAGTGGACTCGCCAGGAAGAGCAAGAGCAAGCAGACGGAGCACATGCTTCCTTCTTCCGTGTCCTTCTGTAAGTGGCCAGCAGAGGGACAGATTCATAGTGTATCTTCCCACCTCAAAGGCTTTAACTAAGGAAAGATCCCTCGCAGGTGCACCTGGCCATTCGGGTTTTAGTTAATTCAAGATATAGTCAAGTTAACAGCCAAGAATAGCCGTCATACCTATGAAGCAGACCTATCTATGAGTGTATCGGCGAGGGTGTTCCCAGAGAAGTCTGAGGAGTATGGAAGCCAGCCTGACTGGGCAGCACCATCCTAAGGGCTGAGGTTCTGGATGGAGCACAGAAGAAGCAAGCTCAGCACCAGCATCTGCCCATTTGCTTCCTGACGGCAGACACGATGTGACCAGGCGTCTCCCACTCCTGCTGACACAGCTAGAGCCGACCTCACTGCCATGCCTCCCCACTGTGGTGTGCCACGTGCTCAAACTGTGAGGTGAACTAAACTTTTCCTTCCCTGAGTTGCTTTTGTTAGGCACTTTGTACATCAACAAGAAAAGAATCCGTGTGAAGAGGGGAGGAGGAAGAGAACACAGGTGAACTGAAGCAGGGGCCTTTCCTCGGTGTCCTCTGCCTGGGCCTGCATGCCACGCATGCCAGCCCAAGATGACTCCAAGGACAGTGCTCTCCACACCCCTGGAGGAAGCACTAGTCCACGCAGTGTGCATGTGTAGTTTTCAGATCTCCAGGAGAAAACTGCTCCACAAGGACTTCAGGTTTCTGACAACAGTGTGTTTTGTTGAGTGATGTACAAAGTCCTAATTAAAATAGTTTAGCTCCTTTAGATGGAAAGGACAAGTTAAGACTGTGTTAGAGAATTATGAGAGCTATGATGCCATGCTAGAGGATGCTTGTAAAGTTCCCTTACACTTTGGAGATAGGGCAGCAATGGACTCAGGGCCACTGAGCTCCACCTCCAGCTATTATCTTTAGAGGTGTTAGATGATAGCTGTGTACTGCTTATGGCTAGATACTTGTATAAGTAAGGCAGGGGCTGGCTTTGGATATACTTCAGGACTTGAGAACTAGACAGCATTAGTCACAGTATCAAAATGTATCTTCACACTTTTTTTTTCAATTCTAACTCAGGCTGACCTCAAACTTGGTGATCCTCCTGAATTAGCCTCCAAGTGCTGGGGTGAAAGGCATCAATCACATGCCTCTATAGTCCTTATCTAGACGACTTAAATGACTAAATAAATTATCCAGGAAAAGAAGAAAGAAAGGGGACCACTTTGGGAGACAGAGGAAGGCCAGCAAGAGCAGTGCTAAAGAATAAAAATGAAGAATAAGAATGGGCAGTGGGAAGAACACTGTACTAATCATACGTATATGAAAATGCCACAGTAAACACACTGCTTTATATGCTAACCTAAAAGACCGAACAAAAAGAGCGAACCACTCACAAGCAATGCACCAGGCCAACTACAACTGTGCTTGGCCAGATGAAAGACTAGACTCAATGGACAATATAAACAGCACCTATGTGGGTGCTAGGATCTAGACTCAGGTCACTGTGCTCACACAGCTAGCTCTTTACCCAGAGGACATCTCCGTAGCCCACTTACTTCTTCTTGAAGACAAGGAACTTGTTGTTTTGCATGATGCACTCTCGGTTGTTTGTGATCTGCTGGAAGATGGTCTTGTTGGTCTTGCCCTGGAAGATGATGTTCTCCTGTACCAGGGCCTTAACACGGCCCCGCACTGCAATGCCATAGGCCCGGAAGGAGTGGATCCGGTTCTTTAGTACCTAGGAGAAGCAACCAGAGCTTGTCATATCTCAGAGACCCACAGGCTGGTGCAAGTCAGGCAAGCGAGTGACTGTTATAAGACCATAAAGTCTTAAGTATGTTGGAGAGGTCATCACAGAGCAAGAGGAGCTCTGGGTGGGGCACAGAGGGCACCCTGGGGAACCCACAGGTGTCCTAGAGCTTATGGGCAGGCTTCAGGAGGTCGGCAGGTGCCGAGCAGGGACAGTTCTTCCTGGAAGAAGGAACAGTATGTAAACGTCTCCCAGAAAGGGATGCTGTGCCAGAGCCATGGCTCTCTGCAGCCCAGCTGAGTCCACAGTGTGCAACAGTGTGCTCCTGTTCCTAAGGACTTGGAAGAGTCCAGGTCTTTACTCCTTGTCTACATGGCTGATATGTGAAGCTTGGAGCTGAGAACCTCTGGGGTAGTCCACAGGGCAGTGGCTGTGTCTATCTGGTGCTAGTGAAGCCCGTTAGCCTTTTAGCATGTACCGCTTTACCTAAGAGGTGCTCAGAGTTCACGGTCATGGCCAGGACAGGTAAGGAAATGAGAAGCACTGAGATGCACTCAGGAGGCCGGGCAGGGTAGTGGGGTGGTGACTGTGCCCCAAAGGTCCAAAAGGGAGCCCTCAAATAGTAGGGGGGACTCAGGGAGTAAGCTGTATGAGCTCCCTTACAGACATGATGGGTGCTAGGGCCCTGGTGCTCTCTCCCATCAAGTACCTACTGTATAATGGCCCAGTGCAAGCTTATTCTGCCAGGGAAAGAGCTGAGATAGCCAGGACCAAGCTGGGGACCAAGAAGGTACTCAAAGGTTCCCAGCACCGTGAACTTATGTGATACTCACTCTTGGCCTCCTGCTGAGGAACTCTTGTTCATCTTTTGGGGCCCAGTTTATATATTCCCCCTCCGTGAAGCATAGCCATGTCATGTAGAGTTCTGATTCTCCTTATAGTTCTGGGTGCTGCCATGCCATGTAGAGTTCTGATTCTCCTTATAGTTCTGGGTGCTGACGGCCGCTTCTCAGCAGAGTGTGCAAGCTAGACCTGAGGCCCACCGACATCATACACTTTATAAACTTACCTTAGTGTCAGACCTGGGCAGCAACTGCAGTCCACTGCCACGGTTGCCGATGATGTCATTTTCCACAACAGCAGTACCATCACCCTTGGTAATGATGCCATGGCCTCTGTTGTCATAGATACCATTGCCCCGGAGCTCCACCTTGCATTGAAATTCCACCTTGACCCCACTCTGGCGATTGCAGGAGATGCTGTTGTTAGCCACCCGTGTGAGCTGGCTGCTCTGAACAATGGTGATGCCTCTGTCCCCATTGGCATGGATCACATTGGCAATGACCTGAAGTGCCTCGCTGCTCTGGACAAAGATTCCTGAAGCTACAGGGTGGGAATGGGAGGGACACAGGTCAATCCTGACAATGCCAGTCAGGAGAAACAGCCTCACCACAAGTGTGCACTTGAGGGTGGTAGGGAAGAGGTCTCAAGTCCATGCTGATATGGCTAGGAACACATCTGGAAGGCTTAGTCCTCTGGCCCAAGCTCCCACTCTAGGTCTCCCAAGGCCTCATCCTATTCAGTGGCAGGAGAGCTGCAGTAAAGTAAACAGACTGAAAGAGCGCTGGGAGCAGGCAGTGTGGAAGAAGGCCCCAGGCTGCTTCAAGAGCAGAGCCAGCCTCTAGGTAGCGCCCATGCTATGTTCCCTAGCTTGGGCGAGCCACATCTCATGCCTTAGCCTGTGCTACCAGGCAGCAGGGCCTCATAAAGAAGTCCTCCACTGGAGTGTGCTGGCAGAACTCATTCCCCTGGGGATGCTGTTACTGCTCTCACTGCTCAACATCACTCCAGAGGATTCCAGGGCCGATGAATCTATTCTTTTACTCCAACAGAACTTGAGAGTCATATCCCATAAAACATGTCATTGGATGGGGTTGGAGTGACAGACGGCTTAGTGGTTAGGGCTGACATGATCACATGTCAGCTGACAATCATCTGTGACTGCAGTTCCAGGGGCAGCCAATGCCCTCTTCTGACATCCATGGGCATCAGGCATGAATGTGGCACACAGATATACATGCAGGTAAGACACTCATACATATAAAATAAATCTAAAAACTATTCAGAAATGAAAGCCAACTAAGACATTTAACAACGCCATGTCCCTGGGTCTGACTCAGGGCACACGTCCAAGGAGGAAAGGATGAGGGCTGTGTTTGTAGTAACTTAGAAAGTTCTCCTTGGTGTGCCATATATAGGGAGGAAGTGAATTTCAGGCAAAAGAAACATTAGTGAAGTCAGTGGGGCAGAGGTAAGATGAAATGGGAAACATTTTGGACTTAGTTATTCAGTAAGTGGGCAAAGCATCCAATGAGGCTGGAAGGACAGGCTAGGACAGAAAGCTGGGATAGTGGGAGCCATGAAGGGTGCCAGCGAGGGCGGGCACACTCACCTCCATTGTGATTTATACTGTTGGACTCCACAAGCGCTACGGTGATGGGCCGGCGCAGTGGGTCATCCTCCTTCTCCAGCTCTGCCTCCCAGAGGATGGCATCCCCATCCTCACTGAAGTTCTCTTGGGCCCCATGGCCTCCAGGGAACTCGCCATCTTTTTGGCTGAACACTGCCACTCCATACAGGCCATTGTAGCTCACATGGTTGCTGGTGACATGGGGCAGGCTAGAGGACATCATCCACACGCCACATCCTTTGTTAGCTGGGACAGTGAAAAGGAGGCTGTCACTGACACCCACGAATAGATGAAGCAGCACCCAGTGTTACCCCCAAATGTAAAAACTATTGAGACAAGTCAACTCGCAGCTCTGGCTATGGGCTTCTCCTTCGCACACAATGACCAGTACACCTCATAAGCTAGATCTTTCTCAGGGTGTGAAGTGCTCTGAGGCCTGCAGAGCCTCACTGAGCAGTGCAAAGAGGATCCCAGTGCCTCTCTGCGAGGGACCAGGCTCAGTGTGACCCCCAACCCTACCATGTCCTAGCTGTGACTCTGAGTGAGTGCTTCAGTGCCCTCAGCATCCTCAGCACGAAGGCGGGTAAGGAACTACTTCACAAGGCAGTCTTGAAGGTTAAGTGTGACAATGCGCAGAGGTGGGCTTGAGTAATGCAAGCTCCAGATATCATTAGCTACAGTCCAGAAAGGGGAAGGCTTTGTTTAAAATCATATGGCAAGCACAGTATTTTCTGTAATTATCATGTTTTTCCGTTAAGTTTTCCACTGTTTGTATGGCAAGAGAAGGGACGGGAGGAGTTAAGATGGCCATGTGGTGGGGCCACCTGCAGCAGACAACACCCTGCCTTTTACTCTCTTCCATGGAGCTAGAGCACTGCTTGCTGACCTCTGGGCTCAAAGTGGGTCAGGAGGTGAAGAGAAGCCCCTGTAAGCTAAGAGGCCCGAGACCATGTCTGTTCTACAGACGAGATCTCTGAGGCCTAGAGGAGATGAGCACCTTGTCAGAACCCACTAGTCAGAGCTGAAACCTGGGCTTTCTGCCTCGC
Organism: Mastomys coucha; assembly: GCF_008632895.1. Classification (NCBI taxonomy): domain Eukaryota; kingdom Metazoa; phylum Chordata; class Mammalia; order Rodentia; family Muridae; genus Mastomys; species Mastomys coucha. The sequence goes on from NW_022196900.1 coordinate 6,005,107, forward strand.
AGGTAGGCTGGGCCGCAGATCACTACCCCAGGAACGTGCTCCTCACCATAGATGGTATTTCCCTCTATCAGTCCTTTGCCTTCATCACCCACGACCACGCCGTCTGAGTAGCCAAAGCAGATGAGGTTGCTCCTGAGGATCGGGACGCCGCCACGGCGGATGTCTACACCTCCCCATTGATTCTCGCGGATGACGTTTTCTATGGGGAGATGTGGAAAGGTCAGTATCCAAGAGCCACCTCCAGTGCAGGCCACGATGACTAGAACAGCCAAGAGAAAGCACTCCCAGCCCTTGTTCAGACCAGGACACCCGCACCCATGTTGCCAGCACCCAGCACCCTGAAGCTCACCCACTGGCTTTGTCAGGGGACACATCTGTTTTTCCAAGGACAAAGTCTGTGTCTGTCTGGTACACTCCTGTGTCTCCACACCCCTTTATCCAACAGCCTTGAGACTAACGAGGAAGAGCTCCCTCCCATATGCTTGCCCTCAGCCTCAGCCTTGCATCCTGACCTCACTGCCCTGCCCCATGCCCGGGAGCTACCCTAGGACCTGGTGTAAGAGTCTCACATCAGAAGGGTGGTCCTAGGCACTTCTGCCTCAGCCCTGTGAGTGGCAAGGCAGACTTGGTTCCAGGGGCTGCGGAACTTACAAGGCCCTGTGTGATGGGCCCATGCTGCCTCTGCAGCCCTATCTCATACACTCCCCCTTGCCTGCACAGTCCACCCTAGAAGCAGTCCTGCTCAGGTCTGTTCTCACGGGTCTCCCTGCACAGAGCGGACTCATGGGCTCCTTCCACCTCTCAGGGTCTGGATTACGTGTCATCCCTGAGGAGAAGTCTATCAGGATCATAGGATCTCAAGAGCTCACCTTATGCAAATGGCTGTATTCCTCTCAGCTCGGCAGCTTTTGTCTACATATGCTTTTATTTATTTACATGTTTTCTCTCCTACGCTGTCAGTTCCTGAAAGCAGAGCTGGTAACTGTTTCCTTTATCACTAAGTGACCAGTTCCTGAGACAAGGGCTGCACAGTTGGTGCTCAATAAGCGTTTTGGTTTTTTTTTCTTCTTCTTCTCAACATTAGGATTTAACCCAGGGCCACACACATGCTAAGCAAGTAAGTGGTCTATGGCTGAGCTATGAATACTTGGTAAGTGACAGTTATATGCACTCAAGATCCCAGGCTCCAGTGATGTGCTGGCAGATGTAAACCTTGCCTGAGGAGGTACCAGAGGAGACAGACAAAAGAAACTCCATACAATGTTCAGGAGAGGAGTTGTCCTGTGCACTGTGGGCATTATCTGTGTTCAGGGGGAGTTAGGGCAGGCTTCCCTCAGGAAGTGGCCTAAGGATAAAAGATACGTAAAAATTGGGCAGACAGATTCACAGAGCCGGCAGAAACCCACACAAAAGTATGGAGACATGGGTGCTGGAGAGATGGCTCAGTGGTTAAGAGCACTGACTGCTCTTCCAAAGGTCCTTAGTTCAAATCTCAGCAACCACATGGTGGCTCACAACCATCTGTACAGCTACAGTGTACTCATATACATAAAATAAATAAATAAATAAATTTATATATAAAAAAGTATGGAGACACTTATTTAACTGGTGCAGTTGGAAGTGTGATCTGGCCAGCCAGAGGCTGGCAGAGATGGTTCCCCTCCACCATGCTATACTGGAGCCCTCCTATGAAAAGTATGGCCTACCCATAGAACCAGCACCCTGAATGCCCACCTGCTAATCACAGAAGCAGGTCTAGTGTGAGTAAGGAGTGGCATAAGGGTCTGATGCCAGGGGATGGTGTCCTGGCTGCCACCTGCTTTGGCTGGCTGTGGCTCCAGCAGTCCCTATCATATACCTGTGATGAGGCCTTTGCCATTCTCGTTCACTGCTATGCCAGCTGCGCGCCCCTTGAAGATGTGGTTTCCGCTAAGACAGAAGAGGAGACAGGAAAGACATGAGACCAAGGCACCTATGTCATGGTTCAGGTGTCTTCCTTTAAAACATTTAAAAATGGTGTGTGTGTGTGTGTGTGTGTGTGTGTGTGTGTGTGTGTGTGTGTGTTTGTATGCACAGCTCCTTCCTTGGCTTGGCTGACACAGGCCTGTCTCCATCAGCCCAAGGTTTTCTGTCATTTCTTTCCACTCTTACAATGCATGGCAGAAACGGCAGGTATGCCTGTGGGTATAGACAGTCATGCTACAGTGCCCACAGGGCAATGGTTTCCTGAGACAGTCTCAGTTTTAGAGCATTGGGACCCCGGCTCTCTTTGCAGGCCTGGCACCTCTCCTATTGCTGTTCTTGTTGCTAGGAATGGCTGCTACTCTCCTGACTTCCACATCCTACTCATATTTAAAGGCTCAGCTATTTCCTCTTCCTCCCTCCTCCTCTTTAGTGTGGTAGACTGACCCTTCTAGGGCCTGGTGCATACTGGGCAAATCTTCTTCCAGGAGCTCCCCTGGCCCTCAAAGTCAACCCGAATGGCACTTCCAGTGAAAGGCCTTCTCTACATGCTCTTCATCAGAATGGCTCTTTCCTCCTGACAGCACGGTTGGTGCCTATCACAGTCTGCTCCATACGGCTGCAGATCTGCCCAGTAATGCCCCTCCCTTCCCATCAAAGACCAAAGATCATAGCATGCATTCACAGAGGCTGGCATCGCTTATTTTATACATTCATTCATTGTGTGTCTAGACACACGCACAACACACTTTTAAAGGTCAGAGGACAACCTGCACCAGTTGGTTCTCCTACCCTGTGAGTCCTGGGAACAAATTCAGTTTGTCAGGCTTGGTAGCAAGTGCCTTCACTCATTCTAGACTAGAGTAAGCTCCTGAGGAGCAGCAGGCACTTGTTTGCCTTTGTTGTCTCTGTAAGAAGTGCACAGTAATGTCTGCCAAATGGGATGCCTGCACACAGCTAACTGGAAAAGAAGACAGGAGCCCGGGCTGCTGTGTTCCGGGGGTGGGATCACAGGTGAAGACTCTTTATTTTGCTAGGAGCAACACAGCTGTAGCAAGCAAAGAATTTCAAATGGAAGAAAGAGACACAGAGAAGGGGAGTAAGGGACTGTGGAAGTGCTAGATAGTCTGGACGGGGCAGTGCCTACCTCACAATTGGATTTCCGTGGTACAGGATATAAATGCCAGCCTCCTTATTGGAAAAGATTTGGTTGTTCCTGATGATGCCTTTCCCATTGCCAAGGACAACTATGCCAGATCGAAGACCGTGGTGGATCTGGTTACACTGCAAGTAAAAGGGAGAGGTGGGACACAGGTCCTCAGAGCTGTACCAAGATGGACACAGCCACGTTATACACCACCAGACATTCCCTAGCACACAGCAGAGGGACTGAGCTATGCAGCTGCCTTCCTTGCATAGGTGTGTGCGTGCAAACAGTAGGCAGGATACGAGGATGAATGAGTCCTTCCTGCAGCCTTGGGACATGGCTATGGGGCCTTTGATGTTGAGGGGGTTTGTGTCTTTTTTTTCCAAAGCAGTAAACTATGGAAAGTATCAGAGTCTCTCTAGAGCCCTCACCTCCCAGCAGAAAATGATCTGACCAGGACACACCAACCTGTCCCTATGTGCCCACCCCTCAGGGAGAGGCATCAATTCAGTACAAGATAATGTGGACCAAAGGCAGGCCCATGGAAGCTGCCCCCACAGAAGTGTAAGAACCATCTGGCTTCTGGTCCTCTTTCAAGGGAAGCCTGTGGAAGGCTGCAGGTACTGGGGGGCTACCTGCCTCACTGGGAAAGACCAAAGGTGGTTTATCAGAGCAGGATGCTTAGGAGACTCACTTCTGTCACCTCTGTGCAAATGGAGAACAGGCACGAGCCTGTACAGAATGTCTATGACGGAGCCGATCTGAGACCTAGTGTTTCTGTTTCCTATGGTAGTTAGAGACTTAACAGTTTGAGATCACAAAAATTTTGGTAAAATTTTCTCACTCTGTTGTGTGTGGGTGCATTGAGTGCAGAGGCTAGAGGACAACCGCAGGTGTCACTTGTCGGGAGCATTCAGGTGCTCCCACCCTTGTTTTATGAGACAGGGTCTCTCACTGGACTTTATAAGTAGGAGAGGCCGGCTGGCCAGTGAGCCCCAGGGATCTGCCTGATTCTGCCTCCCCAGTGCTGAGATTACAAGCTCTTCCGAACAATTCCAGGTTGCCCAGTTTAGGCAGAGCAGTAATCACAGCACTAAGGCAGAGGATCCCAAGTTCAAGGATAGCTTGAGCTATATAACAAACCCCTATTTAAAACAAACAAACACAAAAACAAAAAACAAAAACAAAAACAAAAACGGGGCTGGCGAGATGGCTCAGTGGGTAAGAGCACTGACTGCTCTTCCAAAGGTCCTGAGTTCGTATCCCAGCAACCACATGGTGGCTCACAACCATCCGTGATGAGATCTGACGCCCTTTTCTGGTGTGTCTGAAGAGAGCTACAGTGTATTATGATGGAGTGAGCAGGGCCAGAGCGAGCGGGCCAGAGCGAGCGGGGCTGGAGTAAGCAGAGATCCTGAGTTCAATTCCCAGAAGCCACATGATGGCTCATGGCCATCTGTACAGCTACAGTGTACTCATACACATAAAATAAATAAATAAATCTTTAAAAAAACAAAAAACAAAAAACAACAACAACAGAGCTCAAACCCAAACCAACCAAAGAAACCAACAAAACAATGATGTCGCAGAGACTTAATACCTATCTTGTTATTAGCCATTAATTGAGGCAGGGAAATTCCTAAGTTAATTAATGGACCTTCAAAGTACTCTACCCTTTCTCTCCAACTGCAACTATGACAAACTAAAGCATGCCCGGGTGCTCCTGTCCATCATTTGACCTTCTGAACATGTGGTCCATGACCTTGAACTAAGCATGTCCAAGTGTGCTCACCATCTTTTTTCTTAAATTATGACCTTAAACCAAAATGAGCATGCCCAAGAGCATGCCCATCCCTAAAGTGCTTTCTCCATGAACATATATGTACCCAGTCCCCTGAATAAATCCCTCAGCTCACTCCAGGCCTGCCAGAGTCCTTCTCTACCTGTGTGCCCTGGCTGCACTTGTTTTGCCTTTGTACACTGAGAGGTAACCAGCACAGCAGGTTACAGTGATACAAGTTCCCCTAAGTCTTACTCTCTTTTGAGATCTCTGAAAGGGCTGGCTAGCTCATGAGATGCACAAGACACCCCTGAAAAGGCTGAAAAGCTTAGAGACATAGGTATCCGTGACACATTTCACTACACCAGGACTGAGATGGGCCCATCCTTTCTCTGCTCTGCCTGCAGAAGTGGTCTACCCACTGCCAGCACTCCGCACTCCTCACATCTCTCTGGCAACAGTGTCAGGAACTTCCTAGCAAGGCAGTATATCACCCAACAGCTGCGCAGCAGAGGCCCAGCGAGGGGAGGGATGAGCAGGAGTCACTGGCTGGGTGTGTCTTTTTTTTTTTTTTTTTAAGATTTATTTATTATTGTAAATAATTACACTGTAGCTGTCTTCAGACACACCAGAAGAGGGCGTCAGATCTCATTACGGGTGGTTGTGAGCCACCATGTGGTTGCTGGATTTTGAACTCAGGACCTTTGGAAGAGCAGTCAGTGCTCTTACCCACTGAGCCATCTCTCCAGCCCCCATGGGTGTGTCTTTTTAAACAGAGTTAAGAACTCTCTTCTTTAGATGTTCACAGCCAGTTTGGAAACAATGAGCTAAAAACATCAAGCCTGAGCCACACTGCCTGAACTTCAACCCCAGCCCTTGCTGGTACCCAGCAGTCCTTTACCCCTTTGCACCCCACATCTTCACTTGGAAAATCATTGTGCTTCCCAGGATGACTAAGTATAATCTACAGAGAGCTTTGGAAGCACTGGTACATAAACGCTCATTACACTTAAGGATGGCCACTTTTCTAAACTCACAATTCCCCAGTTTCTGGAAATCTTAGGTAAAGCCAAATAGAGGGAGTCAGTATCTCATATACTAGTCACATGTACAAGGGCTTTGTGTATGTAGTATACATGTATTTGTGTGTGTGCACATATGTAAATAAGTGTATGTGCATGAAAGCCGAGGCAGACGTTGAGTGTCTTCTTCAATTACTCTGTCCCTTATCTCTTGAGGCCTGGCCTCTTATGTAACCTGGAACTCACCAACTGTGCTAGACCTGCTGTCCAGTAAACCCAGGGATCTTCCTGTTTCTAGTTCCTGCACTAGGACTATAGGTGTGTGCCACCATGTGTGCATGCCATATGCATACAGGTATATCCAATTCCTTGAAACTAGAATTACAGATATTGTAAGTTGCCCAGTGAGCTGCTAGGAACTGAACCCCCATCTTCTGGAAGAGTGGTAAGTGCTCTTAATTCCTGAGCCATCTCTCCGGGCCCCCATGCCTATTTTTTCATGTTGGGAGCCTGAACTTAGAGGACTTCATGTCTGCATGGCAAGCACGTATGTTACCAACTGATCCATTCCTCCCAGCCCCAAGCATGTATGTTAGCAACTGATCCATTCCTCCCAGCCCCAAGCACGTATGTTAGCAATTGATCCATTCCTCCCAGTCCCAAGCAAGTATGTTAGCAACTGATGCATTCCTCCCAGTCCCATATTCAAGCACTGTATGTCATTTTCATGCTGATAAAACATAAACTGCAAGCCAGGTTTGTAATTCCCAGGGCTTAGAAGGTAGAGACAAGAGGATTAAGACTTCAAGGCCAGTTTCAGGCATGTAGTAAGTTTGAGGCCAGCTTGAATTGCAAGAAAATTGTATCTTCCAACAAGAATAAAACAAAACCAAACTCCAAATGCTCTCGTGTCTACAAAACCACCTGTATTCCTGTCCTTTTCTCAAAGCAATCAACTGATGAGATTTTTGTTTTTAGATTCACCTGTCATGTAGGGAAGACAACACCTCTTTACTAGAATCACTTTCAAAGCCATATATGTGTTCTGAGGAGGCCCTCGGAAATTTTCTTGTTGAGGTCCCACTTTTTTCTGTTGGTGTGAACATTTCATGATATGACTTGTCCGTTATTATTAATCACCTAGGAAGAGAGTCTTGAGGGTACATAAAACTGGCAAGAACTAACTTGAAGTACTTAAACATCCCCAGATATGGTTTCCAAATAGGAAGAGCCAAGCTGAACAGCAAAAAGGACAGAGAAAAGTACCAGGATGAGTGGATTAGATTTCTTCCGAATGTCCACACCAGCCTCTGCATTGTGGTAAATGTTGTTGCCAGCAATCAAGCCTCCACCCTCCAATCGAAGAAAGATGCCTGATGCCCGGCAGCGGTAGATATCATTCCTGAGCATGACGATCTAAACAGAAGAGAGGGAGAAAAAAAAAATTATTTTTTTTGTCAAAGGATGGTCAAAAACTACCAGGGGAGATGGTTTAGAGGACAAAAACACTTGCTGACAAGCTTGACAACATAAGTTCAATTCCCAGGGCCCACATAGTGGAAGGAGAGAACTAAATCCCCAAGACTGTCCTCTCACTTCCACACCCATGGTGTGGTGCATGTATACACAGAGATACAGACAGACAGACAGACAGACACGCATTCTCTCTCTCTCTCTCTCTCTCTCTCTCTCTCTCTCTCTCTCTCTCTTTCTCTCTCTCTCTCTGTCTCTCTGGGTAGTAATAATAACAAACTCTACAAGAAGAGCATGCAAATCTTTCCCTCCCATGTAGTCCCAGCAGTTCACAGTTGGTAAGTGGCCACCTCTCTGTGCACCCTGTCTTCCCACTCTGTGCTTCAGAGGACAGAATCTCCTTTATCCAGTGTGACACTGCCCTGTGGGCACTTACTTCAGGCCAGGGCTTTGCTAAAACTCAGAAGCCTGGTCTTGGGCTCAAGCCTCTTTACTAGGATCCCTAGACGATGGGATGGAGAGATGCTTACAGACCAAGAGGTCTTCAGACTTCATGTTCTGGAGCTTGCTTTCTAAAAAGCGTGAGGTGGCCCAGGCTGACCTCAGACTCATTCTGTAGCCAGCAATGACCTTGAGCTCCAGGGACCCACCTGTCTGCCTCCCCAGTCCTGGAATTTGGAGCTACAGCACCACACACTATACATGCATACTACCGAGCAAATCCCTAGCCCATAGCAACTTTCAGTGCAATTCCAGATCTGTTCGTTTCACTGTCTGAGCATCAAAATCCACCTGCTCAAGCATGTGCTGGTTCTACAGCTGGTGCTGAGTGCTCCAGAGTTCTCCTCCCCAGCTTCCTTCCATTATAAAAATCAAGACCTTGCAGTCCTGGGGCTCAAACTCAGGACCTTGCACCTGTTAGGCAGGTACTCTAACACTGAGATACACCCCCAGCCTTATCTGGAACTCATGGTCTTTCCTGCCTCTCAGGTGCCAGGAGTCACAGCTACGGGTCATGACTTTTGGCCCAAGGCCAATTCTTAATTTTAAAAAATATATAATTTAGTTAAATCTGGAGTATGGTGACACATGCCTCTAGTCCACACTGGAGAGACAGGGAAGGAAGGTCAGAGAACAGAGGTTAGCCTGGGCTATGTGCTAAGATTAGAGATGGAAGGTGGGAGAACAGAGGTCAGCCTGGGCTATGTGCTGATATCCTGTCTCAAACAAAAGAAAAGCAGAAAACAAACATTAGTTAAGATAAAAAAATATTTAAAGCAAAACAAAACAGTTAATTGACGGGGAAATGGTTTAGTCAGTGAAGTGCTTGCTTCGTGAAAGGACCTGAGTGAGCTCAGTCTTCAGCTGCACATATACCTGCACACACCCATGTCCGCACACACACAAGTTTGTTTGTTTGTTTTTAAAAGCCTGTTCTTATTAACTGTGAATCTTTCTTGGTGTAGTCACTGGTATGTAAAGGCTACTAACACCCCAAGAGTGCCAGGAATTTGGTGTTAAGAAGTCTCTTTGCTGGGCGTGGTGGTGCACGCCTTTAATCCCAGTCCTTGGGAGGCAGAGGCAGGTGGATTTCTGAGTTTAAGGCCAGCCTGGTCTACAGAGTGAGCTCCAGGACAGCCAGGACTACACAGAGAAACCCTGTCTTGAAAAACAAAAACAAAAACAAAAACAAAAAAGAAGTCAGCCAGGCAGTGGTGGTGCACGGCTTTAGTCCCAGCACTTGGGAGGCAGAGGAAGGCGGATTTCTGAGTTCGAGGCCAGCCTGGTCTACAG
>NW_022196900.1:6014476-6026883 GCF_008632895.1 Mastomys coucha
AAAAAAAAAAAAAAAAAAGAAGTCTCTTTAACTCTTTAAACAAGGTAGCACAATGTAGCTCACACATATTAAAGGAATGTGTTTTCTGCTTTAGTTTCTTATATATAGTAAGTACAAACACATGCACATTGTTTTTAACAATTGTATACCCAGATAAATTATTCATTATAGTAAAATTCTAGCAGATGTGAGTGTGGAGGAATGAACACCCACGTGACTCCAGTACTTGGGAGGCAGAGGCAGGAGGATCTCTGTGAACTGGAAGCCAGATGTGGTTACATAGTAAAGTTGTCTACCAAAGTAAAACAGAATAGGACAGGCTTGTGGGCAGGCAGGGCAGACACTCTGAGTACGGTACCATGCCCACTGTCTTAAGTTAGGGTTACTACTATTGCTGTGATGAAACACTGTGACCAAAAGCATACATAATCCAGGAGCCCTAGACCAGGGATGACACCACACACAATGGGCTGGACCCTCTTCGAGGATCACTAATTAAGAAAATGCTTTACAGACTTGAATTCAGCTATGCCTTATGGAGGCTCCCAGGCATCTGATAACTCTAGCTTGTGTCAAGTTGACAGAAAACTAGCAGGCACGCCTGTCCTGGACTAGCTTTCCATAGAACTTGCCTTAAGGAATGAGGTAAAGGCGACACACCCCAGTACCCTTAGGGAAGAGGAGACTGAAAAGACAAAAAAGCTTGCTTTACCCCTGGGTATAGCAGCTGGCTGACAGAAAAAGACTGGAAGTCCTTCCCGCTTTGGCTTCATACAACAGAATACACTCAAGAAAAGCCCCATCATACACAAATATGGGAGACAGTGCTGTGCAAATGACCTATAAAGAGTCATGTGGTCATGGCTCGGCACCTCTGGAATATACAGATTTTATTTTCAACCATGTGTCTCTGGTCCCATTCTTTGTTGTGCAACACAAGAACCTAAATATTTTAACGGATGCCTCTGGGTGACAGATATTTTGGTGGCAGGTGGCCTAAGACTCATGTTCTACTTATGACTTGGGGGCAGTGGGAGGAAACTCAGCTTCAGCCCAGATCATAAGGAAAGCCCCTAGTTCTAAGGGTGAGAAAGATCCCTGTCAGATCTCTCCCTAGACCTGAGGACATAATACCTGTCCAGAGCAAGGATGAAGAAGCCCAGCGCTGGAGAACTCTGTCACTGCCAGGCTCTCCTATGCAGGAGACAAATACCAGTCATGTACAGTAAGGGAGGCTGAAAGCCGAGGCAGGGGCCTCTCAGAGGAGCAGGCACAAAGGGGAGAGCCAGACAGAAAAGCAGCAGAAGGCAAAGATGAGGGAACTGAAGCCAATCGCAATGCCACCAGCCCGATTCCTGCCAGGTCTGACCCCTGAATGACCACAAAGGAGTGCCCATTTCCAAACCCAGTGCACCTGACTTCCAGCTAGGAATTACAACCTACCCCAAAACACCAGGTTTTTTGGAGCCCCAACCAACCAGGCTTCTGCCAGCTGGGATATTTTAGGACCTAGGAAGTAGGAGCCCTCTGGCCAGAGATCAAGACCTTGACCCTCAACTCAGGAAGCTGCCCAGCCCGGTTTGTGTTCACCACACCGCACTCATAACAGTGACTTCTAAACACATGCTGATTTCTTTCCTTTTTGTCAAGATCACTGAAAGTCAGTTTCCAGGTTCTTTGCTAGAAAGTAACCATGAATTTCTGGCCACATAGCTCCTGCCAAATGTCTCCTGGGGCAACCATCCAATATGGCTACAGTTCAGGCTGTGTAAGTTCTTGTTGGTCCTTGTTGGCCTGCACTATGAAAGCCCCCACATGCACCCAGCATGTCAGCACATACCTCTCCATGTTCCAGAATGAGAAGATGGCTGCTCTACTGAGTGTCAGTGTTCCAAATCAGCTTGCCCAGGGCTAAGCTCGTCTCTCTCTTCACACTGTAACCTCCACATTTCCTCCACTGCCTCATGCACTCAGGCTAGAGATCTAAGCCTCAAGGTCTTGATTATTCCCACCCTGGCCCTCCTTCCCAGGTTGCCCTGTGTTCTCCCCTCCATCTCTAGAGCCCCAGAGTGAGCTTTCTGAGGCAGATCTGACCATGAGATCTCTCTGTGCTCCTCAGCCACATTCTAGAATTTCAACCTCTGCAGCTCTGCTTGACTCCCTCCTCGACTCCTCCTGCCATTTTCCCGCCCACCATGGCTGCTGAGGACCTAACAACTCCCTGTGTGTGCTGCTTCCTTTCTGACTCCAAGTCTTCTTCACCTGCCAACTCTTATTCCTCCTGCAGTTTGAGCCAAGGGCACTACTTTAGGAGACTGTCCTGGCTCCTTGAGGGTGGGTCAAGTGCCCTCATTTATGGGCTCCTAAGCCACACCCCTGGCACATCTATTAGAGAACCTCTCAATCATTACCTTTACAAAGGCTAACTGAGCCCCTGCTATATACCAGATAGATGTACTATTAAGCTCCTCTTCCCTTCCCTTCCCTTCCCTTCCCTTCCCTTCCCTTCCCTTCCCTTCCCTTCCCTTCCCTTCCCTTCCCTCTGCCCCACCCCTATCCCAGATTAGGGTCTAGACTCCTAGCTCAGTCTGGACTTGAATTTGTGATATGCCTTAACCTCCTTAGTGCTTGACTTATAGGCATACACCACCATGACCAACCTAGTTCTTTCCATATGGAACCTTTGCTAATCACCTTCCCTATCCCTTTAAAAGCCAAGGGCAGCAAGCACAGAATTTTGCTCAACAGCCACACCTTTGATAATTATGTGAAGAGAAAAGTCCTCTGCAGGGCTCAGACCTGACCCTTTCACCGTGGTCCCCACATAAGTAAAGTAGCCCCCTTCCACGTATGTTTCCTTTCAGGACAAGGTCTCACTAGTCCAGGCTGGCCTGAGCTTTGTAGTGATCCTCCTGCCTCAGCCTCTCATGCAGAGATTTTTGATATGCACCACCATGCTAGGCCTCTTCCTTTTAAAGAAAATTCTATTTTCTGGTTACAATATAATATAGTCTTGTGTTTTCATGGTAACACCACCTAAAACTGTCCTTAGAAATGGGCCTGGAAGCTGAGCATGGTGATACACACTTTTAATTTTTAATCCCAGCTCTTGGAAGGCAGACTTGATCTCAGTTGAGTTCAAGGCCAGCCTGGTCTACAAAGCAAGTTTCAGAACCACAAGGGCTCTGTTACATGGAGAAACCCTAGAAAAACCAAAACCAACCAACCAAACAAACAAACAAAAAGTGGACATGTTATATACAACTAAATACAATTGTAATTAACCACAGCGCTCAGTATGACTTCTGCAAGAGAGTAATTTCAGCGGCTGGTGAGCTCTCTGTGTGTGATGCCCACCTTTTTGTGATGGAGCAAGGTAGCTCCAGCTTACTATTGACAGCTCTGTCTTTAAAAAAAAATTAAGATTTCTCTTACTCTCTATGTATGAATATCTTATCTGCATACATGTATGTGCTTGTCTGGTGCTCATGGGTTCAGAAGAGAGCTTTGGATCCCCTGGAACTGGAGTTACAGATGGTTGCGAGCCACCATATGGGTGCTGAAAACCAAACCTGGGTCCTCTGGAAGAGCAACAGTGCTCTTAACTTCTGAGCCATCTCCCCAGCCCCACGGCCTCTAAATGTGTTCCAGCTGCATGGGTGACCAGCCTCACAAACAGCCCAGCATGGGATGTACTTGTTTCTAGAATGTACACTCTACCTGCCCTGCACCCTCTGTTCAGCCTACTCAGCTCAGACAGCGGTTTCTGCAGAAACCCTTCTCAACTATCCCACTGGAGTCTAAAATGAAGGCAGTGGTCATGTCTTTCTTCTATGAACACCTTTGTAACATGTAAGAGAAGCAGAATGACACATGTAAGTGGGGGTACAAGACCTGGGCTCTGTCTCACACTTGCTCAATGACCCCAAGTAAGACTCTTTCCCACTCTGGGTCTCTACTTCTTATGATGGGCAGGAATCAAGTTTATCTAATAAGCTCGAAAAAATCATTTAAAATGCAAATAGCTCACCACACCCTTTGCACACATAGCCACAGGAGCCCTCACAAAAGCAAGGCTCATGCTTTTGGCAATGACCATCCAGTGAGGCCTCAGTCAAGAGTGTCAGTCCTGGGAACAGTACCTTGCTATTGTGTATACACCGCACTGCATAAGTCAGGTTCCGAAAGACGTTTCCTTCCATCTTGGCACGGCCATAAGAACAGACAAATACACCACCCTTCCCATCTCGGAAGAGGCACTTGCGGATAAGGCAGCCCTGCACAGAGCTGGCTAGCGCCATGGCTTCCTTGTCTTTCTGCAGTTCCTGATGCAGTGAGTTCAGCACTAGACAGCTGGGCAGCTGAATGGATGCTCCAGGTAGTGGAGGGCCCAGAAAAGAGCCACCCAGGACGGGGCGTGGGCCCTGCACCTGGTACGACAGTCTGTATGTGAGTTGCTCATCATCCTCATCCTCACCGCTGGGGCTCAGGCCACCATCACTGCTGTCCGGAGTCTGGGCCACTCTCTCCCCATCGCTGCCCACCTCTGCCTCCTTGGAGCCTGGTTTGGGAGAGCTACAGACTGGGCTTGTAGGACTCTGGCTGCCCTCGATGACAATGTCACAGGTCCTTGGGCTCCAGGCCTGGTCCCGGCTCTCCAAGTCCAAGGACATTAAAAATTCATTGTCTTCTGCAGGGAGCAAGATGGGAGAGGACTTGATAAGGCCTAGCAGGTACTTGTAGGCCCAGTTCTTATCCGCTGACGGGTGGCCCTCCACAGTTACACAGTTGTTTTCGCTGCCCACAAATTCACAGTTTTCCAACATACATAAGGGCACGTTGTGCAAAAAGACATGGGTGTTTTTGAAGGTGCAAAACTTCACTTGGCAGGTACCTGGGCCATGGACCTGGATGTGTCCGTTCTCAAAGTTGCAGTTGTCAAACTGGATGTGACCTGATGTGGTCTGGGGGACAAGAAGGAGAGGACACGGTGAGAAGCCTACACTTTGTTTTGATGGTGATCACCCAAGCTGCTTCTCCAAGGAGGGCAGAGACAGAAGCACCCTTGGTTTGACTTCTCCCCTTCCTTAAAAGGCCAGGATGCCAGCTGTCACTCAAAGGAACTGGGAAGTAAGTCCCCATCAAAGAGGCACAAGAAAAACTGACAAAAGCTAACAAAGAAAACCCCATACTCTCCAGCAGGACCGGCCCATTTATAGATTTCAAGTCTTACATAAGTTCTCCAGTACTCATGAAAGGAACGCTAAGTGAGAATTACTGTCTCACTCTCTGCTACCTTTTTTCTTTTTGGTGGTCTGGGAAGGAGGGAAGGCTGGAGACACAGTGCAGCAGTACAGTGCTTGCCTAGCATGCAGGCAGGAAGAAGCTGCAGCACAGGGAGGCTGGTGAGATGGAACTGATATAGCTTTGAGAGAAGAGGAGGGCAGAGAGGGCCACTCTAACCTAGGGGATGCTTTGGATTTCACAAACATAGGAGCTCATGCAATCCCAAGGGTATTACCTGAGATCTGACTGGATTTCACCAGGCCTTTGAGGAGAGTCCCTGATTAGTGTCTGGGTTATATGATTACCATGTACAAGTTTCTCCTGATTGTATCTTTTTTTTTTTCTTCTTTTGGTTTTTTCGAGATAGGGTTTCTCTGTGTAGCCCTGGCTGTCCTGGAACTCAGTCTGTAGACCAGGCCAGCCTTGAACTCAGAAATCTGCCTGCCTCTGCCTCCCAAGTGCTGGGATTAAAGGCTGCCCGGCTTTGATCATACCTTTTTAAAAGTACTTCCTTTCATCCACACACTTCCTTGTGCCACAGGTATGTTCTCTACCTGAGCCTGCTGGCCTGCAGTACACAAAGAGCTGTGTCATGCTGGGACCCAGATTGCTGGCACAGTATAGGACAGGCAAGGAGAGACTTAACACTTCTGTGACCAGGACAGGTTAAGGCCCAGCCACAGGCATTAGGAGAGCCCAGTTTGTGCAGCTACTGGTGTGAGGATTTGCAATGCAAATGACAGGGTTCCATGCTGTCAGTGGTTGGGAGTATGCTCTGATGGCTTATCACAGTTCTGCCTCTTCCAAGGCAAATGGCTTCATTTCTCTAAACCTCACTTTCCCTGTCTGTAGCATGAGGCTTGCTAGTTTATAAATCACAAAGCTGGTTCTCGAACTCAGTGATACCTGCGTCAGACTCAGATTCAGGTAGCTATTATTATCTGAGGTCAAAGACACAAGGACCTCAGGAGTCTGGGGTAGGATGGGAAAGTGCTGAACCTGTTCAGTGCATGGAGACCCAAGGCCTGAGTGACAGGTGAACTCCACCACATGCATCTCAACCATAAAATAAAGGAGCATCCCATGAGTTAAATCAATAACCCAAACAGACTTGCCCTTGAGCAATTAAAAACATTCTCTCCCGGTGACCTGCCTTGATGGCTTTCAGAGGAGGGGGACTACAGGGACCCCAGCTGCTACAGGTGCTGCCTTATCTTGTCCTGGCCTTTGCAGTTTTCATCTCAGATCTCTGTGCCTTTTTAGTTGAAAGACCATTGTGGACTTAGCACTTGAATGCGTGAAGCACTAGACCAGCACAGGGACATCCATTAATCCTTATAAAGCACCCTAGAACTAAGAAACAGGCTTTCAGGCTCCCAAGGACTTTGGCATAATACAATTTTATAAATCAGAGGACCTGGATTTGAGCTCCAACCTCACTAATTAACCATCTGGGAAACTTACTAGTGTCTCTGACTTTTAATGCTCCTCATCTGCCCATGGGAACCACAGCTACTGATCACCACAGATGTCTGCTTAGACGGAGCTTGTCCTGATTATCAACAGGCTTCGGATCCAAGCTCTGCCCGTAAGCCTGAAACCTTGCTTGTGCTGCTGTTATTGGGCCTCAGTTTCTCTCATCTATAAAACCAGATGACGCGACATCCTTGGAAGGCTCCAGGGGAGCTCGCACCTGATACAGACTGAGTGTCACAAAGGGCCAGTGAGGTACTGGTCCATACAGTAAAGATGAGGACGGCTGCTGGATCTAACAGGACCACTTCCAGCCAATTCATAGGCTCTGTGCTGTTTCACAGGGCCACCAGCTCCTCTACACACACGCTGTTCAGAAGGTGACTGCTCTGAGCTAATGAGTGCTGTGCTGGACTGGGATTTCCTGACTTTCCCTCCAGGTATCCTTGAGAAGCAGTGACTCCTGCACAGGATGAGGGTTCAGATACTGAGGGCTTCTGCCCCCCACCCCCATGCTGCTCAGCTAATGTCCTGTCACCACGCTGCATGTCCGCCACCTCACTGCTCTACCTGGTGCTATAGTTGACCTAGTTAGGAATAGAAAAGGCACAATAATGTTGCCCTTAGCCCACCTCTCACTTCTAAAGCAGTTTTGAAGGAATTAAGGCACCAAGCTTAACTCTGGACCATACTGATCTGTCTGCCCACTTCTCCGTTAGTTCAGCGATCAAGAGTATGTGCATAGGAATAAATACTAAGTTCTCAAGTCTAACCTAAAGGGAAATGCACTGAGGCCAAGGCCGCAGGGTTAGGACTGGATGGCATCAGGTGTGCACCCACCTTATACATGATTGGTGAGAACCAGGCTGGCATGAAGACAAGGTTGCACACACGCGTGGTTGAGCAGTGCTGGTCAATGCTGGCAAGCAGGGTCACCTCACCCAACTTCCCTTGGCCCACAATCTCCACTGGAACTTTCAGGATGATTTCCCCTTGCTCCTCGTACACACCTGGGAAAAGCACAATTCGATCATAGAGGCTGGCCATGGCTAAGGCACTGCCCAAGCTGTCAAATTCATGGCCTGGCCCAACACTCAAGGTACGCCGCTCCTTCTTCCTGCGGAACAGAGAGAAGCAGATGGAAGATTCCAAGTCCAGTGCATTCTTGGTCCAGGTCTTAGAGGCAAGGTAGTGCTGCTTGAAGGCCTCCCTCCAGGACTCGGGCTCCACATCAGGCTGGTTGGGCCAGTTGGGGTGGCGGCACTCAGTGCAGCCCAGACACAGCTGCCGCCAACGGGTACTGTCCAGGCTGAGGATCAGCTCATACCAGGCCCTGCAAACCAGGCTGCAGCGGCCCAAGTCAGGGAGATGCAGGTAGGCTAAGATCATACGCCACAGCTCCAGGGGGAGGCCACCCGTTTCCATGATCACCTGGGAGAAAAACACAAAAGAAGATTTTCTCTATTCACTTTATTTTATTGTTCCTTTTTTTTTTTTTTTGATTGTTTGGTTGTTTGTTTTTGTTTTTTAGAGACAGGGTTTCTCTGTGTAGCCCTGGCTGTCCTGGAACTCACTCTGTAGACCAGGCTGGCCTCGAACTCAGAAATCCACCTGCCTCTGCCTCCCAAGAGCTGGGATTAAAGGCGTGCACCACCACCGCCCGGCTTTATTGTTCCCTTTTTAAAAATAACACCTCCTGACCCCAGAGATGATCAAGTGAGCAAGGCACAGCCAATCAGACTCCATTTCCTCAATCAGAATCTGTAACTGTTAATTTTGATTGTTAATGAGGTTAGATTGAGAAACACCTAGAGGATTAGTGAAGCACACCTGTGGGTGAGTCTGTGCTGCAGTGCCAGAGATATGAAGATCAGGAGGACTCTGGCTAATCAATGTGTTAATCCCTTGATAGATTCATAATATGATAGCATTATCAGGAAGTAGTGAAAGATGGGACCTAACTACAGGAAGCAGGACCTGGTGGCCTGTCCTTGGAGCTGTAGCCTGCCCTGGTCTCATCTGGTATTACCCTCCTCTGCTTCTATATGAACCAGTACGCCAGCCCCAGTTAAATGTTGTCCATATAAGAGTTGCCTTGGTCATGGTGTCTGTTCACAGCAGTAAAACCCTAACTAAGACATGCACTTACACATAAAAATAAATATATTTTTAAAATATTTTCTATGAGCCAGATATAGTGGTGCAGGTCTTTAAACTCAGCACTTGAGAGACAGAGACAGACATATCTCTATGAGTTTGAAGCCTGTCTGGTCTACATAGTGAGTTCCAGGGCAGCCAGACCCTGTCCCAAAAACAAAACAAAACAACAACAACAAAAAAAACAAACTCCAACAAAACTTGTTCTACCACGTACTCTCTCTGTTTTGATATCTGCACAAACACATATAGTTAAAAGGAACTGTCAACTCTGAGCCAAAATACGTAATTCTCTAAGGTTACTTCTGTCACGCATAGGTCAGAAAGACAAGAAAAGTCACTAGTACTGATTCCTCAGGGATTTTCACCCTATAGGTTAGTCCCTACTCTCTTCAGTCAGACCCGAAAGATGTGATCCCAGGACTCCTGGCAAACAGAGCCCCAACCCTGTGGAGAAACCCTTGTGCTATTGTTGCGGGCAGCAAAGCAGGAAGGACGGAGCCATCTAAGCCTTTGACACTAGACATGGAGCTATAGGATCTGGAGTTTGTCTTGCTTCGGTCCAGTATTTGCTCCCTTCCAGAATGATAATGTATACTCAGTGCCTTTGTATGTTGGAAGTAGGTAATTTGCTTTTATGGGGGTTACAATGAAGAGATTATTTTAAGTCTCAGAAGAGGCTTTGGACTTTTAAGCAGTGTTGAGACTGGAAGATTATGGGGCTTTGAAGCTGGACTGAATGCATATTTATATTCTGATTCATATTTATATTCTTCAAGCCTGGCTGGGGTGGGGGGGTGGGGGGGAAGAAAGAGAGCAGAGTGTGGTGGTATGAATGAGAATGGGCCCTGTGGGCTCAGATGCTTCAATGCTGGGTCTTGAGCTGGTGGCTATGTTTGGGGAGTATTAAGAGGTGCAGCCTTGTTGGAGGAGATGTGTCACTGGAGATGGGCTTGAGAGTTTAAAGAGTCAGGCCATTTTGAGTTCACGTCCTGCTTGCACTCCAAGATGTCAGCTCTCAGCTGTTCCTGCCATCTTGCCTGCCTGTCCCCCACCATGATGGTGAGAGATTCTTATCCTTCTGCGACCATAGCTCAAATAACCCGTTCCTTTTATCAGCTGCTTCGTTACAGTGTCTTACCACAGCAAGAGAAAAGCAATTAATACCACTGCTCAGACATACCTGACGAAGTTGGTTTTTTGAGGCATGTGGAAGACTTTGAACTTTGGACCAGAAAGGCCATTAAGTAAAAGTGAAAGCTAAGGGGCCATCCTAGCAGGAACAGCCACTCTTCACCAAAATGTCACAGGAAGATGGCTAGCCCAGTTGCTAACACTGTTTCCCTCAGAAACCTCGTGAGCTGGGCCTCCACAGACAGAACTAACTGTTCTGAGCACTCCTGTCTTCCACACTCTCTTTCTCAAGCCTGCCTTCAGTGACACATTTCCTCCAAACAGGCCACACCTCCTAAGCCTCCACAAGCAGCACCAAACTGTGGATCTTGTGAGGAGTTTCTCTCCTTCAAATCACAAGTATAACAACCATGCAGAAAGGAGTAGAGACGTACTATGAAGTCAAGGCAAAAAAAAAAAAAAAAAAAAAAAAAAAAAAAAAAAAAAAAAAAAAAAAAAAAAAAAAAAAAAAAAAAAAAAAAAAAAAGGTGAGGACAGGTGCAAGTAAGTATCCTGGGAATAAGTATTCTAGATTGCTGAAATGCCTCTGGGATCTACCTAAAGGAGTTTGGATCATACAAAGAAAGGCCACCTTTGACTGCAGCAGTCCTAGAGTTTGGACGCCCTAGATACAAATGAAAACTAAGTATCTATTAGTCTTTCCCTTAGCATTCCCATATCAGCTAATTACTATTGTTTCCCTAAGAAAGACTGTGGGGTTTGATCGTGGCTTGGCTACTTCCTGGTGTAATCCTAGCTGTCTACTGGGCTAGCTGCTCCACTGTCTGCCTCCTTGCTTTCTTTGGGAACATTCTTGCCCCTTACCAACAATTTATACCACATAATTACAGAAGCAGGGGTCGCTGAAGAGAAGTGCATAGCAACATGACAGGCATCCCTGGATAGGCTGCATCGGATACAAATGGACCACTGAGGCCTTCTCTAGATGTTCATGATAGTCTAGTTGCTGGCTTCTTTGATAAGCAATAAATGCAGGACTAGGTGCTGGAAGACAGAAGGCAGAAGATGAGCCGCACTGAGAGAATGAACCAGATAAAGTAATGGAAGCAAGGGGCCATCCCAGTTTCCATGCAGGTCATGGTGCCAGTCTCTAAGCTCAGCTTCACCCTTGGCCTTTGAATGCTACCAGTAACCTCCATGCCTCTCTAACAAATTCCCCTTTTGACTGGGTGTGGTCACCCACATCTCTAATCCAATCACTTGGGAGTATCAGGAGTTCAAGACCAGCCTGGGCTATAAAACTCTATCACAAATAAATAAATTCTCTCCTTTTGGCATAAGCTGATCATATTCAATTTCTATTATGAATAGCAAAAGTCCCTTCCCCCTCCCCTCTGGGGCTCAAACTCAGGGCTTCACACAATCCAGGCAAGTGATCTACTACTGAGCTTAAATCCAAATCTCCTTTTTGTTTTTCATTTTGGGACAGGTTTCACTAAACTGTCCAGGCAGGCCTCCAATTTACAACCTCTTGCCTCACACCCTCATGTAGCTGGGATCACACATTTACATTTCTTCTACTCTGCCCTGACACTCGCAGACTACATTTCTGCTTCCGAGTCTCCCCCTCCCTCTTAACAGCTCTCCTGCACACCAGCTCAGCTCCAGTTTCTCTCTCCAGTGCTTTCTTCCCAGAGAGAGGCTCATTTACAAGACTGCATGAAATGCTTCTTACTTCCCTTCCCCTTATTATCTGTGACTTCAATTTAAAACCACCAAAGCTACCACATGCCCATAAATTTCTTATATGAAATATGCAAAAATCTCCAAGTGCCTGTGTTCATCTGAATCAGGACCAAGTGCTGCGCCTCAGGGGATATCTTGTGATCATTCCTAAGGGCTCTGACCTACTTCTACACCCATGCTTTCCTTGTCTCTGTGTCCCACTTTCTCACACTGGTCCTCCGGAGTGCAATGTGCACTGTTCTTTCAGGGGGGCACTACATGGTAGGAATGTACTTCCCATGACACATTATCCATCGAGCCCTTCACTTCTACAAAAGACAACTGCCAGGTGCTCCAGAGTATGAACTTAGCCCTAATTTATATATGCTTCCGTATCTGTCCATGAGGGTCCCCTGGGATCTATTGCTGATAGCCCATTCCTAGGAGTGATGTTAAAAAGACATCCAAATTGCAGAGCAGTGGTGGCGCACGCCTTTAATCCCAGCTCTTGGGAGGCAGAGGCAGACGGATTTCTGAGTTCGAGGCCAGCCTGGCCTACAGAGCAAGTTCCAGGACAGCCAGGGCTACACAGAGAAACCCTGTCTTGAAAAACAAAAACAAAACAAAACAAA
>NW_022196900.1:6026893-6082450 GCF_008632895.1 Mastomys coucha
AAAAAAAAACAACCAAAAAAAGACATCCAAATTACAACTTTCTGAAATTATAGCCAGCGGTCATGCTAAGTACACCTTCAACCTAGCTTACAATAAAGGTGTTTGACCCAGGCCGCCCACTGTGGACCATGTGATAGACTATAGACTCTGTCCCAGGTGGCTTTCTCATCCTTATGATAGCAGCCTGTTAAGAAAGGATGCCCTAGGCCACAATTCAAAGACTACAGCAAAACCCATCTAAAACTGAACACAAAGATACAAGCTTACTACACTAGTTATAAATAACTGAACAGGTAGAGGTGAATCTCCATCAAGTCTCCACTCTAGCTTTCAGGTAAATAACTGTTTCCTCAACTGGATGTAAATTTACCATATAAACACAGTTTTGAGAACCTCCTTCCATGCATAATGAGACTGGTCTGGAAATTTCTGAACAGAAATTCTTCCAGTAATAATGTAAATAAGGAGTAAAAAAAGTTAAAATCCTGGGGTCAACTTTAGTTTAGTCCTAGCACTCAGGAGGCAGAGACAGAAGGATCTCTGTGAGCTGTAGGCCAGCCTTGTCTACACAGTAAGACTGTCTCAAAAAAAAAAAAAAAAAAAAAAAAAAAAAAAAAAAAGAAAAAAGAAAAACAGAAAAAAGAAAAGAAAGAAAAAAGAAAGGAAAAGAAAAAGAAAAAGAAAAGAAAAGGGAAAAAAAGAGGACTGGAGAGATGGCTCAGAGGTTAAGAGCACTGACTGCTATTCCGAAGGTCCTGAGTTCAAATCCCAGCAACCACATGGTGGCTCACAACCATCCATAATGAGATCTGACACCCTCTTCTGGTGTGTCTGAAGACAGGTACAGTGTACTAACATATAATAATAAATAAATCTTAAAAAAAAAAAATCAAGGTGCGGGGGTTAAAGGAGTTCACCACGACTACCCAGCGAAAATTAAAAAACAAAAAAGAAAGAAAAAAAGAAAATAGAAATCTTTGAGTGAAGATGCTAAGAACTTGGGGCTAGTCTGTTACTATGGAAAGCCCAGTGCTTCCCAACTAGCAGAGCATAGGAAGCCTGTGGGTCGTGACCCCCTTTGGGGGTTGAACAACCCTTTCACAGGGGTCCCCTAAGACCATTGGAAAACACAGATATTTACATTATGATTCATAACAGTAGCAAAATTACAGTTATGAAGTAGCAACAAAATAATGTTATGGTTGGGGGTCACTGCAACATGTGGAACTGTATTAAAGGGTTGCAGAGTTAGGAAGGTTGAGAGCCACTGCTATGAAGCCGTGAGGTGACAGCTCCGGAAACCCTGAGATTGCCCATTCCATGGATGCTCCACAGGGACTACAGTGCTTGTCTCAAAGCTGAGCAGGTGTCTAGCTCTTAATTACTTCCTCAGCTGGTCTCACTTCCTCCAACCTCTATGCTCTTACACAGTCCAGGCTGCCAGAGATCTAGAGTGACAGACAGGCTCAGCAGCTCCAACTCTGGTGCAGGTTTCTCAGGAGGGGCGTGGCCTGCCCAGAGCTGTTTTAAGTAGATCAAGAAGAGGCATGCTAAGTGGAACAGTAAGAAGTCACACCTTTGCAAATATTAAATGATAATGTTTTCCCCTCAGATTGTGGGGTTATCTGGGAAATTTTGGGCAAAAACATCTGTAATCATTTGAGTGTGTCTCCCAACAATTTATGTGTGAGAAATTTAATCTCCAAAGTCATATGTCAGGGGCATCTGAAGGTGCCTTTGGGAGCTAATTACCATTAAGTTCGGTTGTTAGAGCAGGATGCCCATGGTGTAGTTGTTAGTGAGAGTTCACTGGCTGTCTCAGCATGCAATGGCCTCTGCGGTTTCATCATAGAACAAGAGGCCTTTCCTAGACACCAAACAGATTCTGACACTGTTTTTTGTTGTTGGTTGTTTTTTTTAAAGATGTATTTATTTTATTTATTTATATGAGTACACTGTAGCTGTCTTCACACACATCAGAAGAGGGCATCGGATCCCATTACAGATGGTTGTGAGCCACCATGTGGTTGCTGGGAATTGAACTCAGGACCTCTGGAAGAGCAGTCTTAACCACTAAGCCATCTTTCCAGTCCGTTTTGTTTGTTTGGTTGGTTTTGGTTTTTTTGGGACAGGGTTTCTCTGTGTAGCCCTGGCTGTCCTGGACTTGTTTTGTAGACCAGGCTGGCCTCAGACTCAGAGATTCACCTGCCTCTGCCTCCCAAGCGCTGAGATTAAAGGTGTACACCACCATGCCTGGCTGCCCTTTTCTTTTTCTTCATCACCGTGCTCAAATACTTTGTTATAGCAGTCAAAAGACAAAGACCACATTTCACAAAGAATTCACTGCAGCTTCAGGTTTTGAGCTCAGGAAGCAGAGAGTCCTAGCTTCTGGCCTGTCAGGAGACCGAGAGTCCTAGCTTCTGGCCTGTCAGGAGGCAGAGAGTCCTAGCTTCTGGCCTGTCAGGAGGCAGAGAGTCCTAGCTTCTGGCCTGTCAGGAGACAGAGAGTCCTAGCTTCTGGCCTGTCAGGAGGCAGAGAGTCCTAGCTTCTGGCCTGTCAGGAGGCAGAGTCCTAGCTTCTGGCCTGTCAGGAGGCAGAGAGTCCTAGCTTCTGGCCTGTCAGGAAGCAGAGAGTCCTAGCTTCTGGCCTGTCAGGAGGCAGCTTAGTTTCTACCCTTTCTCCAGATTCACTTGCGCCCCCAATTCCAGGGGTCTGAGTGTAGGCAGGCTGAGGCTAACCCTTCTCCCTTCAGAATCCCCCTAAGCTCAGATAAAGGCCTCCTTCATTCCCCTGCCAGTCCCTGCTGTTCTATTCTACTGTATTTACAAGATCTTCACGTTAGTCCACTGGGATCCATGCAGCCAGGGGATTTCTCTAACTAGGTAACAGTTTTTAAAAGAGTACTCTACACGTTCTGCCTTTCCTTTTTGCCACTGGGGCCTCTGAGCATGGAATTAAAAAGTAACAACCATCTCCTGGGCCTGTGTGCCTGTAGCGTGACGTCTGTAAGAACTGGAAAAACAATGTGTGGGAAAGTAGGTGCTGAGGTGGCCCCAACACCTCCATATTTACTATGTTCCTGAGAGGTGAGCGCAGCGTTTCTGAGGTCTTCCACCTGCCCACTAGAGACAGCCACACGACTCCAGACCACTTGGTATCCCCAACTTCAGTAAGAGGGGCAGAGGCTTCCCCTGGGAGGTGAGCCCACGAGACAGCTCTCAGCAAGTATGCACTGCTGCTTCCCAGCCCTGTGGCTGAAAAGCCAGTCCTCCAACCTCTCTGAGCCTATTTCCCCACCTCTGAAGGAAGACTAAGACTTCCCACCAAATGGCTCTTCTGCCACAGTGTACAGATTGCTGACAATTTCTAAGGAAAAGTGACATTTAGTTAACAAATATTTGATTGCCTACTGTGAGCCAGGCACTGTTCCAAATACTGAAAAGCAATAAAGAAGACAGAGTTCTTATCCTCAGAGACAGGCAAGAAATGAAGCAAAAAAAAAAAAAAAAAAAAAAAAAAAAAAAAAGAAGAAGGAAAGAAAGAAAGAAAAGAAGCCGGGCAATGGTGGCACATACCTTTAGTCTCCCTTGGTAGTCTCCACTTGGGAGGCAGAGGTAGGCGGATTTCTGAGTTCGAGGCCAGCCTGGTCTACAGAGTGAGTTCCAGGACAACCAGGGTTACACAGAGAAACCCTGTCTTGAAAAACCAAAAAAAAAAAAAAGAGAGAGAGAGAGAATGGGGGCTGGTGAGATGGCTCAGTGGTTAAGAGCACTGACTGCTCTTCTGAAGGTCCTGAGTTCAAATCCCAGCAATCACAACCATCCATGATGAAATCTGACCCTCTCTGATGTGTCTGAAAGACAGCAACAGTGTACTTATCTATAATAATAAATAAATCTTTAAAAAAAGAGAGAGAGGAAGGAAGGAAGGAAGGAAGGAAGGAAGGAAGGAAGGAAGCAAGCAAGCAAATTTATCACAAATGCTATAGAGAGATGAAGCAGAAAGACTTGCGTGTGTCCTTCTGAATACATGTGCAACTGCTGAGGACTATTTTAGACAGGCTGCTAGGGATGGTCTGTAGGGAAGTGCCCTTGAATACAAGCCTGGCACAAGATGAGATGCTAGTGACAGAGTGAAGACAGAGGAAGTCTGATGACCACGTGCTCAGCCAGCCGACAGGCACAGGGCACACAGTGAGCACAAGCCTCTAAAGTGCACATAACATCCGTCAAGCACTGTAGTACTCTTCCCGTGCAGAATGCTAGGACGAAGGCTCTGCAGTTTGGTTTTGCTGTCTGTCTGTCTTTCCACTGCTTTTTGTCAGCCTCAGAATCGGGGTGGATTTCAGTGTTTGACCCAAGCATGCCTACTTAGCCCGACACTTGCCAGAGCAGAGAGCAGAGCTAAGAGAATTTCCCCTCCTCTTTCTTCATCTTTCCTGAGCAGCATGCAAGCCCTTTCAGGCCAGGAACACTGTGGTGCTGTGTAGTCTGTCTAGAACTCCACCCAATGCATGGTGGGTGCTTAGCACTGGATGAGTAAGCCCTTACCAGACTAACAGTGCTGAGATTTCGAATCATCACCACAGGCTCCCCACTGCAGCACAGAGCCTCAGGAAACGAGCAACTAAAACCTAAGTGTGTGCTCAGCACTCGCCATGCCTAAGACCATGTGGTAGGCCTCACGGTTCAGTGGGGAGCAGATCAGGGTCCTGTTCTCCTACACAGCAGAAGACAAAGACTCAGCGACCAAAAATAATAGCAATATCCCCTCTAACCGAAACATTGCCACCCATCACAAAGCCAAAACAAAACACAATGGAAGTGAAAAGCACTCAGTGCCTCAAGGAAAAACCCCTTGTTCAGAGAATAAAAACCTGCTGGAATGACAGACACACCTGAGATCCCATCAGGAAAGGGGGATCAGTGGGTCTAGGCCAGCCTAGGCTACATGCAAGCAACATCCTGTCTCAAAAAAAGATTACTTTTTCCGATGTATTATTTCATCATTTTCTCTTCACATCTCTTGAAGGTGGCACATGGTTTCTGTGGCCTTCCAACCTCCCACTGGAAATAGCCACATACCTCCAGGCCACTTGGTATCCCAGAATTTAGAGGTTTGTTAGAATACTAAGTCTTCAGTGCCATCAGATATGGCTTTTTTTTTTTAAATCTTTATTTTCACAAATGTACAGGCACCGGGACCAACGATCACCAGCTGCCCAGATACCAAAAAATTATGCTTCCGAAATCTCTTGATGTTGATTCCGCACGCAGAGTCGTCGAGTTGCCCTGAGTGTGCCACTCACCACAGAAGCCCTTTTTAGATATGGCATTTTTTTAAAAGATTTGTTTTTATCTGTGCGTATGTGTGTTTGTGAAAATATATAGCTCATGAGTGAAGGTTTTTGCAGAGGCCAGAGGAGGGCATCAGATCCCCTGGAACTGAACTTATAGGTGGTTGTGAGCTGCCGTGTGGTGCTGGGAACTGAATCTCAGATGATCTGCAAGAGCAGTGAGTACTTCACTTATTATTTATTCTCAGTTTTTTGAGACAGGGTTTCTCTGTCTCCAAACTGGCACTCACTCTGTAGACCAGGCTAGCCTCTACCTCCTGAGTGCTGGGATTACAGGCATATGCCAGTATGCCCAACCAAGAACAGCAAGTATTCTTTACTGCTGAGCCATCTTTTGCAGTCCCAGACACGGCACTTTCACAAGACCCCCAAGGAACTCATGTGAACTCTAAGCTTGCGACACACTAAGGGAAAGCAGTCCTGCCCTCATTTCACAGGTTCGAGAACTAGAGACTTGCCCAAGTCACTTCGAGAGAGGAGAGGCTCAGGAAGGCAAGCCAGGCTTCATGGATGAGCGAGTGCCTCACACTGGGAGTAAGGCAGGTGTCAGGACAAGCTCTGAGGGGAAGCTGCAACGAAGCTTAGGCCAATTCATAGACTGAGACAGTTCCAGGGTCAGCCAGAGAAGCCAACAGGTTCCCATGGGCCCAGACCAGAGCTACTAGCTAATTTGGGAGTTGCCTTGAGTCGCTGCACATAAGGTTCCACATAGCATGGTAAAAGGACTCCTGCAAGAAGGACATACTGGCTTACACTCTAGCTTGAGCTCTGCCTCCCCTTCACAGGCGGCTGAACTCTGCTTTCGTGTTCTATGGCCAGATAATGACAAAACAGTCATGTGGTGCACATACCAGCAATCCCAGAGCCTGTGGTGGCAAACAGGAGGCCAGTGAGGCTGAGGCCAGTGTGGGCTGTATAGCAAGACCTGGTGTCATATCCAAACCCAAACTACAAAAGCCAACTGCTTCCCGCTTACAGGAGGATATCTTAGTTGCAAGTCGGTGGGAGATTAGATTTAGCTTTAAAAAATCAATAAGAAAGGATCTAGGGCAGCGAGAACCTTTTTTAGTATCCATGTAGAGGGAAAACAAGATTTCCCACCCACACTGTGAAGCATACAAAGCGCCAGTTAAACAAGAACACACTGTACAGCGGAACAACTCTAACGCGTTAATGATTTAACATCGCAAATGAAAGAAGGCGTCTCTACCTCTGCAGGTTTCAGTTCGAATCCGTTCTAAAGTTAAGAGAGTAAAATATGAGCCATGAAGCCTTCGCCCAGGCCTGCACCCACACATAGACTTTGGAAAGGAGAGAAACCTTAACTGCCTCACTTGGGCACACCATTGTTTCTTGGAGCCTCAGTCCTCTTGGGCCTAAGAGACAGTACTTTCAGCGATGAAATCAGATACTATAATCCAGACACTATGTGCTTGCTCAAAGTCAGGAGCTTTGAGGGGTTCAAATAGCCCCTCCCCCTTTGTCCTCCTTTGTCAGCCCAGGGCCTGCTCGCTGAGGCTCAGCTAGGAAGGGATCTGCATCAGGGAACCCTTTGAACTGGCCCTTAATCCTGATTCTCACAAATTTAATAAGCAAACCTGAAAGGCTAAGGAAGGGAATGTTGGGGGCTTTTTTTTTTTTTCTTTGCTTGTTTTCGGTTTTGGTTTGGTTTGGTTTTTTGAGGCAGATTCTCACCGTATGGCCTTGCTTGGCCTGGAAAAGTCATTAAGCAGACACAAAGACCTCTAACTCAAGAGTTCTGTCTGCCTCTGCCTCCTGAGTGTTGGGATTAAAGGCATAGATGACCACACCCACCAGGAGGGTATTTTGAGGGCTTACTACGTCACCTCAGTGAGAACTCACAACGCAAACTGCACTACAAAATCTCATCCCCAGTATCGGGTGGTAATCTATCTGGACCAATGACCTGCATCCAGGCCCTTCTTATAGTGCTAGGTTTCACAGCTAGTGACACTACAGGACCCTGGGCCTCACTGACCATGAAAAGGATGAGGCTGGTCCTACAGTTATTATGGAGCATCATAAAACGTCTAATTTGGACGGACAGCATTCAGTTAGGAGGCCTAAGGACTTATGATTTTCAAGTAAAAAAAAAAAAAATCTACAAAATCCAGGGCACCTTACCTGCCAAGTAAACCCCAACCACCTAAGCATTATCAACGACAGTGTCCTTCTCCTCACATTCTGCCTCCCAGCCAGGTACAAACCGCTCCAGCCACTTCTCTCTAATCACACCCAGCTTGAGGCAATTTCCACACCAAGGAATTGCTACTTTACTGTTGACATTAAACATTCAATGGAGTCAGTCTGGTCTCTGGCTGCTCTTCCACATCTATAAAAATGGAGGTAATACTACCTTAGAGGCTCCTAAGGTGGGCGAGATGTCTGGGAACAGTTAACACCGAGCTTGACACACAGTAAACACACAGCAAATGGTAGATCTCTCCTGTGATGTTTTCCTAAATCAAATCCCTTCCTCTTCCTCTTCGAATTTTGAGCCACTTTTCTCAGCATCTTGGGAAGAAAAAAAAATGTTTGAAGTGCAGAGGGAGTAGAGGGGAGTGTCCACCTCCTTGGTCCATGGTCAGCAGCTAAGCAGCTCCACCAGCAATGGCTGCCTACGGTTTTCTTTCTTTCTTTCTTTCTTTCTTTCTTTCTTTCTTCCTTTCTTTCTTTCTTTGTTTGTTTTTTTCTTCCTTTTCTTTCTTTCTAGAATTTTATTTAATAATGTGTCTTTTTGTAAGTATGTGCACTTGAGTGAAATTACCCAAAGAGGTCAAAAGAGGGTGTTAGATCTCCTGGAGCTGGAGTCTCTAAAGGCCACTGAACTCAGGTCCTCCCATTTCTCCTGCCCTAATGAGCCTTTATTGTAATGGAGGTAAGCAGGCCTCGGGTTCCTGATCATCCGGCAAAGAGAATATAATTTTTATTCAGAACAGGATGGTTAGAACAGCACTGGCAGAAATTCACAAGGTGTGTGGACTCCATGTTCCAAATATCAAATTCTAGGGAGCTTTTCTACTTCAAGTGCAAATGAGAGAGCTCTTACGGGCTGGATGCCAGTCCTCCCAGAATGATGTGGGAAGTCTGGATCCATTGCAGCCCAAGGCCCCGCCACACATGGACTTGACCCTTCCCCTCTCACTTTCAGTCTACATAATCTTTGCCATAGTACTGGGGATTGAACCCAGGGTCTTGTGCACACCAAACAAGTTTGCTACCACTGAGCTATACGGCTAGGCCCTTTACTTTTGCTTTTGTTTGTTTTTTCAAAGGAGCTGGCTATATCACTTGGGCTGGCCTCAAACTTTCTACTTCTGCGCACATAAGACGCAACAGTGTCTGCTCCTCCTTATTTTTATTTATCTAGTTTTCGGCACTGGCAACAATCTTAGGGCCTGTATGTGCTAGATTATATCCCAAGTTCTCTTTTGAGACATGGTCTACCTAAATTGCCAAGGTTGCTCTTAAACTCACTCTGTGGCCCAGGCAGGCCTTGAACTTGTGATCCTCCTCTTTAGCCTCTCAAGCAGCTGAGGTTACTGGCCTGTGACATCACGCCTAGCACTTTCCTTGTCCTTAGAGCTATGTTCCTAGTCCATTTAACCTGATGGGATGTCATTCACAGTGCCTTAGCCAGGGTAAGATGCAACATAGGATAGATATTTGTCCTTAAGTAGACAGGATATCCATGCCCCTTGTCAGGAAGGACCCCCTGAAGCATGGAGGAATCCGGCTGGCTCTAAAGCAAACAATACAGGGATTCAGAGACACAAAGAGATTATTTTTCTTTTTTTAAAAAAATATTTATTTATTTTGGTGGAAGGCACTGGACATAGCATCTTTGTGGAGGTCAAAGGACAGTTTATGGGAGTCAGTTCTCTCCCTCCACCATGTGGATCCTAGGGATTGAACTTAGATGGTTAGGTATGTTAGCAAGCACCATTTCCTGCTGATCCATCTTGCTAGCCTGGGATTTTTTCTTTATTCTTTTCATATTTTTATCAATTCCTTGAGAATGTAATACATGTATATAGTATTGTTGTATTTTTGAATGAGAAATACCCCCAAAGACTTATATA
Organism: Mastomys coucha; assembly: GCF_008632895.1. Taxonomy (NCBI): domain Eukaryota; kingdom Metazoa; phylum Chordata; class Mammalia; order Rodentia; family Muridae; genus Mastomys; species Mastomys coucha. The sequence continues at coordinate 6,036,353 of NW_022196900.1, forward strand.
TTTGTTTAGTCCCTAGTAGGTGAACTATTTATTTATTTTTAAAGATTTATTTATTTATTATATGTAAGTACACTGTAGCTGTCTTCAGACACCCTAGAGGGTATCAGATCTCATTACAGATGGTTGTGAGCCACCATGTGGTTGCTGGGAATTGAACTCAGGACCTTCGGAAGAGCAGTCAGTGCTCTTAACCGCTGAGCCATCTCTCCAGCCCCATAGGTGAACTATTTAAAAAGGATTAGGAGGTGTGGCCTTGTGGAAGGAGGTAGTGGTGAGTCTGAGGTTTCAAAAGCCCATGCCAGCCAGGCCAGTGTGATCTCTCTCTCCCTCCCCTCTGCAACTTGCAGATCAGATGTGAGCTCACAGCTACCTCTCCAGCATCCTATCTGTCTGCCACTATGTTCCCCACCATGATGATCATGGACTAAGCCCATGAAACTGGAAGCAGGCCCTCAACTAAATGCATTCCTTTGCAAGAGTTGTTGTGGTCATGTTTCTTTACAGCAACAGAACACTGGCTAAGACAAATGGATCTTCATGCTGCTCATCCCCCACTTCTCCCAGATACATCTTCCACTCTCCACCTAACTCCCTGTCATCTTTTCAAAAAAAATTATTTTTTATAACCCACTGAGCCCCAGCACTTGGGAGGCAGGGGCATGGTAGTGTAATGTTGGTGTTGCCCATGCATGCATGGGTGTGGGACAGCCCACGGCAGCAGGGCCGACTACTGGAGGATACTCTTTTTCCTTAAAGTAAACTGACTCTCCTTCCTGCAGAAGCCATCAACTGTCAATGGCACCTCAGCCAAGTGTGGGCTGGTGAGCCCCTCTCCACTCGACCCTAGGACATTGACCTGTTTGATCTTGTGGGGATAACACAGCTGTTGTCAGTTCGTGTGTTCATCAGCCCTATCATAGCCAGAAGATGCTATTTCACCTTGGTCCTCCCCAAACTCTGGCTCTTAGAATCTTCTGAGATCATCTGAGTCTTGTGGGGAAAGTTGTTCCTTATCTGTCATCCTGAACAAAATTCCAAATGGATCCAAATCTCAATGTTAACCTGAAACTCTGAAAATTCGCCGGGCGGTGGTGGTGCACGCCTTTAATCCCAGCACTTGGGAGGCAGAGGCAGGCGGATTTCTGAGTTTGAGGCCAGCCTGGTCTACAAAGTGAGTTCCAGGACAGCCAGTGCTACACGGAGAAACCTAAGAAAGAAACTCTGAAAATTCACAAAGAGAGTAGGGAGCATACATCAGGATATACGTAAGTAAAGATTTTCTAGATGGGGCCCCAGGGGCCAACAATCAACAAGTGGGACCTCATGAAATTTCTGTACTGCAGAAGAAACTGAAGAGGCAGCCTAAAGAATGGGGGGTGGGGTGGGGGTGGAATCTCTGCCATTTACATCTGACAGAGAACTGGTGTCTAGAATATACAAAGAACTCAGAAAAACTAAACGCCAAGAAAACACACTACCCAATTTAAAAACAAAACAGAACTAAACCGACTAATGGAATTTAATAAAAACGTCTCAAAAGAAGAAAGACAGGGGCCAGCAAAATAGCCACTAAATCTGACAGTTTGAATTCCATCCTTAGAACCCACAGGTGGAAGGAGAGAACTTTCACCTAAAAAGTGTCTTCTGACTTCCATACATGTGCCTACACACATACACACACACACACACACACACACACACACACACACACACACACACACACGAAGAAGACAATGGTGACTAAGCAGGCATGCTAGCATGTGCCCTTAATGTGGGCACTTGAGAGGTAGAGGCAGAGGCAGGTGGATCTCTATTAGTTCATGGTCTACACAGCAAGTTCCAGGTCAGCTTGGAATATACAGTGAAGCCCAATGTCTTAGTTACATTTCTATTGCTGTGATAAACACCATGACCAATGCAACTATAGAGAGTTTGTTTGGGCTTCTGGTTCCATAGGGTCTGAGTCCACTGTGGTAGAGTGATGGAGGGAACAGCAAGTTGAGAGCTCACATCTTAAAACACAGAAAGCAGAGAGCATGAGCCTCAAAGCCCTCCTCCAGTGACATACTTCTTTCAACAAAAGATCTAACCCTCCCCAAACAGCGCCACTGATTGATCCTCAAGTGTTCACACACCTGAGATTATGTGAAACCTCTTAAAATCATCACATACAGTTTTAAAAAAAAAAAACTTTAAACACGAATGTCTAAGATATATCTTTAAAAATACTCAACATTTGCATTAGTCAACAGGGAAATGAAAATAAAAACTACTTTGACATTTCATTTACCCCAGTCAGAATAGTTAACAGTATGAAAACAAGTGGAGGGAGAGCAAATGCTGGCAAGGATGTGAGGATGTGGAGAGAGAGATGTTCAGTTCACTGTTGCTGGGAAGGCAAAGTGGTGTAGCCACTATGAAAATCATGTGGAGGTTCCTCAAAGAGCCGAAACTGTGTCTACCACATGACCCAGCTAGACCACTCCCAGGCATACCCAAAGGCCTCCAGAGCCTCCTGGAGACATCTGCATGCTCACGTTCACTGCTGGCATCACAGGACATGAGCACATCCTAGATGTCCATCCACCATGAAGGCACGGCACCTACACAGGACGAAGGTAAATGGATGAGCCTGAAAACTACACTAAGCGAGGCCACACAGACCTAGAAAGATGGACTCTGCACACTTTCATTGACATGTGAATCACAGTGTCAAGTCTAGTACATGCTTCACTGAAAGTACCTGCAGGACCAGCTGCAGGACCTGAATGGACTGGTGGATAGAGTGCCGCCAACCCTGCCAACCTGGAACCACATTAAAAAACAAGTCTGATGACTTGGGTATTTCACAGAGACCATCCCATTAACCATAAAAAGGTGCTCAATATCAGCAAGAACCAAGGAAAGAAAGTTAAGTGAAACACATAAAAATAATAAACTGGCCAAAGCAAGTATCTCCCAAGATTGGAAACAAATATAATTCACAAACCGCTTACTAGCGGAAAGAAACTTAGAAGCTAGGCATAGTAGTTCCTACCTGTAGTTTCCAGCACATAGAAGCTTGAGGCAGGAGGACTGCTGTGTGCTCCAGGCCAGTCTTGGTTACATATTGAGTTCCAGGACAGCTTGAACTACACAGTTAGAACTTGCCTCAAAAAGCAAACCGACCAATCAAGAGGGAAAAATAAAAACAGTCACCATCAACAACAAAGCAATTGAATTTGGATGAATGTAACCTAAGAAGCTTGTTGGTATTCACAGCAGAATATGCCTGAGGAAGGCCAGAGTCAGGGATCAGGAGGCAAGCCTGATGATCTGAGTTCCATCCCAGGAACCCACACTGTGAAAGGAGAACCACCTCATACATGCCTCCTACCACTAAACAAACAAATGAGTAAATGCAATTTAAAAGAGAGAGACTATGTCTGAGACTGTTCTTGGCAACCCAGTGCCCATCCACTGCTGACTGAACTTACTGTGACCTATTCACACCAGGACACTCTGTTGGCGACGGACATGAGGTTACCACTTGGACACATGCCAAGTGATATGCTGAGCAAAAGCAGCAAAACACAGGAGATGGACAGGGTGATGTCACATATATGTAGTTAAACTAAATGGCACCATGTAGAGATGCACACACAAGGGATGTGACAAAGAGATGGCCATCCACAGGTCGAGATGGCAGCCTCTGGGAGAGGAGCTCAGGCTTCAGTGGAGGCTCTGACCATGCTCTGTTTCTTAAAGTTGTAGTGTTGGCACTGTGACTTACCTCATAGCTATTTGCTAAACTGTACATTTGTGCCACATCTGTATATATTATCTTTCAGAGCAAAAAAAATGTTCAAAACAAAGATAATGAAATAAACACAGCAAAAACCCTCCTAACCAGGCTTTTGTTTGTTTCTGGGTTGAGATCTTGCCATACTGACTCAAACTTCTAGGCTCAAGAAATCCTCCTGCTTCAGTCTTTCAAGAGCTGGGGTGATTGGTGTCACCTTGCCTGGGTGAAGTCCTTTGTTTTTGATTTAAAACCTTGGCTCCCAAGTTCCTAACAATGTATATACCAAATACATTTCGCTTTCAGTAAAGCATATTCTCCTTTTCATTTTTTCTTTCAATAAGGTCTCATGAAGCCTGGGTGGACCTAAGCTCTTGATCCTCCTGCTCTACCCTACCTACAGAGTGTAGAGACTGCAAGTAGGCCCCACCCCAGGCTTAAGCAGGGCCCCCGCTTAAGCTGGGGGTGTTTGCAATTGCGGTGGAAACAGTCACCTGGGAACACAGGTAGGCTTGGCCAATAATCACCCAAAGACCCTTTTTACACTTGGAAAAACAAAGCTGAAGAGGTACCTAAAGGCCTGGGTGGCACTGTGTTGAAATTTGCCATTCCTGAGAATCTCCGCTTAGGTAAAACCCCCGATGACAAAGCAGAACTAGTTTACCAAAAGGACTCACTCGGTTTAAGCACGGAAAAGGAAGGGCAGTACAGCCTTTAAATTCAGATAAAAGGCTTCAAAGGGGGAGAATCTGTGGTGACCCCAGAAGGCTAGAAGCCAGCCTGGTAGCAAGCTCAATTCAAGGCCCAGTAAGTGGTGCTTTGGGAACGCAAAGCTAAGCACATGCCCATGAACTAAAAAAAGCCCCAACTTGAGAGTCTGAGCAGGAGATCTGACTGGCAGGGATCTGGTCCCTAAAGGGCACTGAGCAGCAATTACTACACATCCTTGGACTGTGGTGACATCACACAGTTGTCAGAGATAACAATTTGGGTACAGCACACACTGCTCTCTCTCCTCCAAGAGTAACAAGAAGGGACCCCTTTGGGCTACAGAAGCCTCTAGAGAGTTTAGAATCCTTACTAATGAAGGCCTTGGATTATTTGGCAGAGTACTTGAAAAAAAATAAACCAATATGTGACTGTATCAGTGGCCAACTTGAGAGATTAGACACACAGGTTAAAAATCTCAACCGGAACAGATGGATCTTAAACAGGTGTTTCTCTGGTGCCCCTTTATGTTTACAGCCCCTCAGGTCAGGTGAGCAGGGAAGCAAATCCCCAAGCGGACAGGAAAGTCAGTAGCTCATTCACAGGAAGCCCCAGGACAGGTGACTCAAGAGGAGAAGGTTCATCCATTAAAGGGAACTCAAGGAACAAATGCTACTGTGCTATCTAGTATCCCCCTGTGACTAAGGCCCATGAAAGGAACACGTTTCTCTCGCATCTCCTTTGAAAGGCAGGCGAGGCATTCTTGTTGCCCAGGACACTGTCCGTCCGCCTCTGAGAGCTCTGGCTGATTCACCATCTGTATCTTTCCAGAGGTCCACTGCCCTGCCCCTCACATCTGGCAACACCCTTAGTCTTATGCCACAGTACTCATCTGCATCACCCCCATCACCACCACCAATGGGATGGGCCAAGAAAGGACTCTACATTTTCCTGTGTCTGTCTTTATTTCATCTGTTCTTACTCTCCACACTGTCACTTGTTGAAGAGCAGGAGGAAAGGGGGTGGGGATGGGAAGAAAAGGGAGAACATGTCTGCACTGCAACTGAAAAGCCGAAACAAACCAGAATGATGGACGAGTGACTGGTGGTTGGCCACACAGCTCAAGAGCTACTGGTGCTATCATGTAAACGTAATTCCCCCGATAACCATGGAAACCAAAATGAAGGCACTGTGGTGAGGGCTGCTCTCTTTAGATATCTAAAAAACAATAAGAGGCCAGAGACCAGAGAGACAAAGAAATCCAGGCATTCCACGCCAGAGGAAATCCTTTCCTAAAAGCTCTGACAAAGTGCCATTTTCTCCAGTCTCTAAATCTCACCAAGCTTCCACCAGGACTGGAGACCTGAGAGGGATCATGAAACAATTCAAGCCTCTCCTGTGTGCTCGTCCCCTGGGGCCAGCTGCTATGAGGCAAGTTCTCTGGGAGCTGAGAGCTTATTGTTATCATAAAACACACTGCGAATCAGCAGAGGGGCACAGACACACACGGACGTGGACACGCACATAACACAGACAGACAGACAGACAGACACACACACACACACCTGTGTGTGCACAAAATAGACTTTTATATAACTAACATAGCTAGCTATGCAAACAGCTCCATGGGGGCAGACACCATTGTCTGGTTCTTGTAGCCAGAATAAATGAACAGTGGAGTTAGAACATAGGAAAGCTCAAGCATTCTTTCTACTACCCAGAGCCAACAGTGTTGAAGTCTGAGCAAAATCAAAGTCCTGGCCTCATTCTTGGTCTAGCTTCTCTGTGTGCAGGAGACAGCTGGATTCCATGGGGTTCCAGGGCATCTTCCAGGAGACAGTCAATCACTCTACTGTGCTTTTTTTGGTGGTAGCACATGCCTGGCAGTTTTCTTTTCCCTCAGAGGGAATCTGATACCCATCTGCTCAAGTAAATTAGCGTTCCCATCCTGCCTGACTCATTCGGTAGGAACAACAGGTTCACATGCCAATACGAAACAGAAGGCAAAGGGGGCCTGGGAAAGGGGAGAGGGTTCTACAGCCAAAGCGACATGTTTTCAGAATCACATATACAGTGGACGGTGTGCTTACTGCAAGAAAGACGTCTATCATGGAGTCCTATCTAGCTTGCTGTTTTAATAATGCTCATACCGAGAGCGCTCTCTAAGGAGTCCTCAACGTTTCCTGCTTAATTCTCACAGCAACCTCGGACCAAAGAATTCATCTCTACTTTTAACACAAGCACCATCGACGTGGCTCAAGGTTGCCTGGCTAGTGCGTGGTGGTGGAACTAAAACCAACTCCGGAGATCTGGCTCTCCAAAAGGCTTTGCCATCAGTTCAGGAGGGAGGCCGGGCAGGGGTTATCCCTCTTCCTTCAAAGATTTTAGAAACAGAGTCTCCGTGACTTGTTAAAAACCAGACCCACTGGGTGCGCGACAGCACACTCTCCGGTATCCCAGGTGAAGGCTAGGAAACCGCAAAGTCGAATTGATTCTCTCACGTACTCGCAAAGCCCTGGGGCTAGAGGCGATCGCGGGTGGTCCTGGGGTGGGGGCGGACTGAGGCTCAGCATTCCGGGAGCTCCGGCGGCCGAGGCCCCCACCTCCCGCACGGCTCCAGGCCGGGTCTCCGCACCAGAGCCAAACGCTAGGCCCACGGAGGGACCGAGCGGCCGGTAGCCTGGAGCATCCTCCTGGGCGCGCCGAGGAACCAGCGCCTCTTACCTCAGGGAGCGGCGCTGCCCGGCCGCGGCCGCGACGCCCTGGAAGCCGCAGGGCTGCCGGAGGACTGCGGCGCTCCGCCAGACCCGTGGTCCGACTTCGCCGCGAGCCCCGCCTCCGGTGGCTGTCACGTGACGCGGGTGGAGGGCGAGACTGCCAGCGCGCGGCCGTGAGACTGTAAGGAGGGCGGGGCTGGGTGGGCAGAGCATCGTGGGCGGGAACTGCGGGAGGTTGGGGAGGGCGGGGTCATAGTGGATCCTTCCCATCAGCACTGCGGCCTAACAGCATCCTGGGCTCCATGCGGATGAACACATAGGATCTGGGTTCACTCTGAGAGCAAACTGATCCCGGCTAGAAGTCAGGAAGGACTCTGGGGCCGTGGGTGGGTTGTGTGGAAAGCGTTTGGCACAACAGTGCCTGACTACGCAAGTGATGTGTAGTACTTGTTGCTCCAACTAGCAGTTATGGGCCCAAGAGAACAAAGCGGTGGTGGCTCCTGTTCTGAAATCCATTCTGTGATGAAGAGGATAAACCCGAAAAGCTGTTTAGGTCCATATATATTTAAAATTATATGAAGAACGTGAAAAGAGCTCTTTGGTTTAAAGCTAGGGTTTGAGGAATGTGATGACCTCATGAGAGCACATGAAAATGAGAGCACATGAAAGAGCACATGAAAGAGGCCAGAGAAAGCCAATGTGAGAAAGCGCATGCGCTGAGGGAAACACGATGACTCCTTTTTTTAAGTTTTTTTTTTTTTTTACTTTTATGTGTATTTGTATGCATCTGACTTATGTGCACCTTGTGCATGCAGGGGTCCCTGGACGACAGAAGAGGGAGTTGGAGCCTTGGAACTTGCATACAGACAGTTGTGAGTCACTGTTGGGCCCCATTTTGGTCCTGGTTTAGGCCTAGAGGACAAACCCGAGCCTGGACAGTTTTTGAAAACTGACCCAGTCACTTTGGTACTGGAGTGACTCAGCACGACCTGCTTAAGCCTGCCTTTGCCTAGCTCCTGCTGATGTAGAATAACTTGTTGGTTCTGTCAGTCACTCCATACCCTTTGTCACCTTTCCCCTCCCTCTACTTCATCTCACCTTAGCAAAAAACCCCACCTCCTCTCTCAGCCCTTTATAAAGAAAAAGATCGATACAATTAAACAAGTTCCTGCTTTGACAGACTCTCGGCTTGGCGTGGTTATTCTCCAGACGACAGGAGATCCAAGCCATGACACTCACCATCCTGCTCAGCCCCAGAGAGACTCGGCTGGACCTGGTTCTCTCCTCTCAGGCTGAACCTGAGTGGGCAAACCACCATGTGGATCCTTTGCACGAGCAATAAACTGCCGGGCGGTGGTGGTGCACGCCTTTAATCCCAGCATTTAGGAGGCAGAGGCAGGAGGATTTCTGAGTTCAAGGCCAGCCTGGTCTACAGAGTGAGTTCCAAGACAGCCAAGGCTACACAGAGAAACTTTGTCTCGAAAAAACAAAAACAAAACAAACAACAACAAAAAAAAAAAGAGTAATAAACCTCCATTAAGCTGTCTCTCCAACTCTGTATCCCACCAACCTCAGGTCTTAGATCAAAGGTTATTAGAGGTCATCAGTATTTCATAAGTCATGATAAAAGAAGCCATTGAAGGGGTGGAGAATGCGAGTGTTCGACGCTGCTACTCTGTAGTGAAAAGACAAGAGAAATAGAGACTGGCCTGAAGTACTGGAAGTGGATATGGGGGCACATGGATCTGAGATAGTTTTGCAATAGAGTCAAATTTGGGAGTTTGTTTTATACAATGGTTGGGGCAGATTCAGGGTCTTGCACATGCTGGGCAAGCACTACCCCCCAACACACACCTACATCCCAGCCTTCAACGATTCATTTGCTTAAACCCCAAACAAAACACCTAGACGGAAACCCAACTTAAAGACTGAAAGCTGTCCAGCAAGCTCTCAGATGTAGAGGAAAGGCCATGTTTGGGTCAAGTCAAGCCCAGGATGATCTACTACAATAAGCTTGGTGATGTCGCTTACGTTTGGCAAACCAATCACATGTTTAATCCTTTGAAAGGTGACCCATTGTATGAAACCAGCAGGCTGGATATGAATTTCAATACACAATTAAAAGCCTGAGTTCCTGGATTTGTGCTGTCCAGCATGATTGTTTGTGTTGGCATTTCTGTAAAAGGTTAGGTCAGCCAAAGGAGACCAGTGGGGGGCTGTCTACCACGACACGCTGTCTGTCTCCTTCGTCTGTGCGACAGGTGCCACATGAGGGATTTTATTTCTTGTATAAGCATTTAAACGTCAAGACAGTGGTGTTTTATTTAAGATATATTTATCTTTATTTTATGTGTATGTGTGCTTTGGCTACATGCATGTCTGTGCACAAGAACAGCGCTCGTAAGTGGTTGGTTGCTCCTCTCTTCTTGCCCTCCTCTGTCTAGCGCAGGCCTCTAACCCACCATATGTGTAATACTTTTCTGTCTGTTGACTTCTCTGCTCCATTTGACTAGAGTGGGCTTGCTCACCTTAGCAGCCTGGCACGTAATTCATATTTATAGCAAATGAACAAAGGCACATAAAGTCTCCATTGCCACGTAGACTTTTACTTTATAGAGATTAGACTCAGGCAGAGTCACTTGGGCACGGGTAACCCTACAGCTGTTATGCTTTTTGGCTGCCTGCAGGTCTCAACTTTCTCCCTACATTTGACAGGGGTCTTCAAATGAACTCCAAATGATGAGCCTGTTGAGAAACAAGCCATCATGTATTTTGTTATGGAAGTTGAAACTCTAGTATGCTCTGTCTTTCCATGTAACTCCAATTTTACAAATAAATGTTCCCTGAATTGAGACCTACATGTTATATAACAACATCTCCAAAACAATGTCTGCAGCTTGACTAGAACATCATTGGGTGCCATGAAAGCTGTGAGCTTGCATCCCTCCAAGTGGAGTGGTACCCAGTGGTCAACAAGCAGTGATGTTCCAGTTGCCTGGCATCCAGGCCTGATTCTCTAGATTGCCTGATGATCCTAAAATTCCTTTTGCATCTTTAATAAAATATTTTCCTCGCTGCTGCCAAAATTGGATTTTGATGTTTACAACTAAAAATTCAGACTCACGTAATTTATATTAAGAAACTGAAGCTGTTACTCGGGACTGTGAACTCCAGATTCTGGTGTTCTTTCCACATGCATATCTCTATGTTCCAACAACCCACAATATTTATATTATGTATCCATGTCTCTGTATCAATTTCTTAACTGAATTTTTATGGGAGCTGAAAATAAACATTTTGAATGGCTGCTTAGGGAGGTGGCTGCCAATAGAACATCCAGTTTCAAAAGCAGAAATATCATTGTACATCTGCTATAGAATTTTTTCTTTCTCTCTATGTCTCTGTGGGATATGTGTGTGTACATGCTTGTTTGTACATGTGTGTACATGTCCATAGAAGGGGAAGGGGCTAGAAGTCACCATTGAGCATCTTTTTCAAAAGTTCTTCACCTTCACTTTTCTCCCTTTATTGAAAGTAGGTTGTTTTCTCATACACTATATCCCAGCTATGGTTTCCCCTGTCCCTACTCCTCCCACTTCCCCTACTATCCAGATTCATTCCCTTTTGTCTCTCATAAGAAACAACAACAACAACAACAACAACAACAACAACAACCAAGCTCTTCCCTCTAAGGGACAATAATAAAATATAACAAAACAAAATATAAGATTGTTTTTAAAACCCTATCACATCGGAGCTAGACAGAAGGAAAAGAGCTCAAGAGAAGGCATAGGAATTGGAGATTCATTGTTCACATACTCCAGAATCCCATAAAAAAAAAAAAAAAAAAAAAAAAAAAAAACACTTAACTGGGGCTAGAGAGATGGCTCAGTGGTTAAGAGCGCAGACTGCTCTTCAGAAGGTCATGAGTTCAAATCCCAGAAACCACATGGTGGCTCACAACCATCCATAATGAGATCTGATGCCCTCTTCTGGGGTGTCTGAAGACAGCTACAGTGAGCAAGCAGAGCTGGAATAAGAAGAAAAAAAAAAAAGTGTCTGAAGACAGCTACAGTGTACTTACATATAATTAATAAATAAATAAATGTTTAAAAAAACCCACTTAACTGGAAGCCATAATATAGTCACAGAGAATCTGGTACAGACTTGCAGGCCCTGTGCATGTGGTCTGCCCCTGTGAACTCATAGCTTTAAAAAAAAAAAAAAAAAAGATTTATTCTATGTATGTGAGTACACTGCAGCTGTCTTCAGACACACCAGAAGAGGGCATCACATCCCATTACAGATGGTTGTGAGACACCATGTGGTTGCTGGGATTTGAACTCCGGACCTCTGGCAGAGCAGTCAGTGCTCTTAACTGCTGAGCCATCTCTCTAGCCCTCATAGGGACTTGGATCACATTGATTTAGAGGACCTTGTTTTCTTGGTGCATCTGCTCTGGCTCTTACACTCTTTCCTGCATTCTGAGAGGTTCTGGGGGGTCCCTAAGAGCAGAGGAGAGGGGTTTGCTGCAGAGATCCCATTCAGGGCTGAGTGTTCCGAGGTCTCTCACTCTCTGCATAATGTCTGTCTGTGGATCTCTGTACATGTCTCCATCTGTCTCCATCTGCTGCTGAAGGAAGCTTCTCTGGTGGCTGAGTCAGACACTCATCTATCAGTAGAGCAGAATATTACCATGAGTCATTTTATTACTGCGTTTGATTTTACCTTAGGTCCCTGGGTTATCTAGTCTCAGGTTCTTGGTGACCTACGCACTATCAGGTATGGGTTCCATCTTGTGGAACAGGCCTTAAGTGAAATTAGCTATTTGGTTGGTTACTCCCACAAGCTTCGTGCCACCATTGCCTAACACATCTTCCAGAATCCCACTGTCCATCAAAGGTGGCTGGCTTGGTGTTTGTATGTCTTTTTTGGTAGCCTGCAGAGTACCTTCTTATACCAAAGCCGCTAGAACATAAAAGTGAAGGCTGTGTAGGTGTCAGCTCATCTTCTCCATGTCCAGTGAATTGTGTAGGTTTTGTCTTCAGCAGTGGGGCCTTGCTGTCAGCTTGTGGAGAGCAACCTGTAGTCTTGGCAACAGCCTGGGATGTTTGGAGATTCCCATGGGCTCCTTTGGCCAACAAGCAATTAGATGTAATCCAATCCCAGTACTGAAAACTTCATTTGGTGACAGTTGGGACTCTGTCTCCCCATTATTTAGATCACCTTCAGATACATATATATTTTAGGGAGCTTCTACTGTATTGGGCTTTTGTTCTACCCATCAAAGGGCCTTAATTTTAGCCATCTCTCCTGTATCTCTGCTCTCCTCCTCCCCACTTGATCCTCCCACTGTAGCCCCCCCCATAATTATCTATTATATTTCCCTAGGGAGATCTATCACCTCATCCTTTCCTACCCTCTGCGATTCTATGGATTGTAGCTTGGTGACCATTGACTTACCAGCTAACAAGCACACATAAGTAAATACACACCACATTCATCTTTTTGGGGTCTGGGAACACTTAATTTAGGAGGATTTTTTTTTTCTATTTCCACCCATTTACTTGTAAATTTCAGGATGTCATATTTTTCTAACAGCTGAGGAGTACTCCCTTGTGTAAATGTAGCACATTTTCTTTATCCATTCTTCTCTTGAGGGACATCTAGGTCGTTTCCAGTTTCTAGCTATTATGACTAGAGCAGCACTATCATGGCTGAGCAAGTGTCTCTTTGGTAGGATGAAGCATCCTTCGGGTAGAAGTCCAAGAGTGGAACAGTTGGATCTTGAGGTAGATCGTTTCCCATCTTCCTGGGAACTGCCACACTGATTTCCACAGTAGCTGTACAAGTTTGCATCTCACTAGCGATGGAGGAATGTTCACCTTACTCTACATCCTTGCCAGCATGAACTGCCACTTGTTTTATTTGATCTTAGCCATTCTGATGAATTTAAGCACTCAGGAGGCAGAGGTGGGCAGTTCTCTGTGAGTTCGAGGCCAGCCCAGTATACAAAGCAAGTCCAGGACTGGCAAGGCTTGCTACACAGAGAAACCCTGTCTCAAAAACAAAACAAAACAAAATACAACAAAACAAAAACAACAAAGATGAAATCTCAAAGTACTTTTGATTTGCATTTCTCTGATAGCTAAGGATGTTGAACATTTCTTTGTTTCTAGCCATTTGAGTTTCCTTGAATGAGAATTTTGTTCAGATCTGTATCCCATTTTTAAATTAGGTTATTTGGTGATTGTTCTTGATATCTAATGTTTTTTTTTTTTAAAAGATATATATATCTTGGATATTAGCCCTCCTTTGGTAGAGATCTTTCCCATTCTGTAGGTTGCCACTTTGTTGGGATGACAATGTCCTGTACCATAGGGAAGCTTCTCAGTTTCATGAAGTCCCATGTGTTAATTGTCCATCTCAGTGCCTGTGCTACTGGTGTTCTGTTCAGGAAGTTGTCTTCTGTGCTGATGAGTTCGAGACTATTTCCACTTTCTCTTCTATCAGGTTCAGTGTGTCTGGTTTTATGTTGGTGTGCTTCACCCATCTGGAGTAGAGTTTTGTCCAGGGTGAGAAGTATGGATCTATTTGGATTCTTGTACATGCAGCCATCCAGTTTGCCAGCACCATTTGTGTCTTTTTTCCCAGTGTGTGTGTTTCTGACTTCTTTATCAAAAAATCATGTGTCCATAGATGTGTGGATTTATGACTGGGTCTTCAATTCAATCCCATTAATCAACACAACTGTTTTTGTGCCAATACCATGCAGTTTTTTTTGTTGTTGTTGTTGTTTTTTGTTTTGTTTTGTTTTTTTCCAAGACAGGGTTTCTCTGTATAGCCCTGGCTGTTCTGGAACTCACTCTGTAGACCAGGTTGGCCTCAAACTCAGAAATCCACCCTCTGCCTCCCAAGCACTGGGCTTAAAGGCATGCACCACCACTGCCTGGCAACCTTGCAGGTTTTTTTTGTTTGTTTGTTTGTTTTTTTTTCGAGACAGGGTTTCTCTGTAGCCCTGGCTGTCCTGGAACTCACTCTGTAAACCAGGCTGGCCTCGAACTCAGAAATCCACCTGCCTCTGCCTCCCAAGTGCTGGGACTAAAGGCGTGTGCCACCATCGCCTGGCAACCTTGCAGTTTTTATAATTATAGCTCTGTAGTGCATTTTGAAATCGGGGGAGTGGTACCTTCCACAGTTTGTTTGTTTTGTTTTGTTTGTCATTCAGGATTGTTTTTAGCTATCCTGGGTTTTTTGTGTTTCCATATTGAGCTGAAAAAATGTGTGAAGAATCGTGTTGTAATTTTGATGGGGATTGCACTGAATCTGTAGATGACTACTTTTACTATATTAATCCTACTGTTAATGAGCATGGGAGATCTTGGGAGATCTTGGGAGATCTTTACTTTTTGTTTTATTTTGTTTTTGTTTTTGTTTTTTTGAGACAGGGTTTCTCTGTGTAGCCCTGGCTGTCCTGGAACTCACTCTGTAGACCAGGCTGGCCTCAGACTCAGAAATCTGCCTGCCTCTGCCTCCCAGGTGCTGGGATTAAAGGTGTGCGCCACCACTGCTTGGCTTTTACTTTTTCTGATATCTTCTTGTCTTTCTTTAATGATTTGAGGTCTTTATATACAAGTTCTTAGCTTGCTTAGTTCCCCAAGATGTTATACATTATTTGAGGCTATTGTGAAAGGGTTGTTTCCCTGATTTCTACTCCGTCCATTTGTCATTTGTATGTGGGGAAGCTACTGATTTTTGTGAGTTAATTTTGCATCCAGCCACTTTGCTGAAAGTGTTTATCAGCTGTAGGAGTTCCCCAGTGGAATTTTTAGAGCCAACTATATATGCTATCATATCACTTACAAATAAAGATACTTTCACTCTTCCTTTCCAATTTGTATCTTTGTATCTCCTTGCTGTAAACTGCTTTTTTTTTTTTAATGTTGAGGTACACCCCTAATATTCCTGATCCCTCCAAGACTTGTATCATGAAGGGATATTGGATTTTGTTAAAGGCCTTTTCTGCATCTAATAAGATGAGCATG
Organism: Mastomys coucha; assembly: GCF_008632895.1. Lineage (NCBI taxonomy): Eukaryota > Metazoa > Chordata > Mammalia > Rodentia > Muridae > Mastomys > Mastomys coucha. The sequence goes on from NW_022196900.1 coordinate 6,051,604, forward strand.
TGGGTTCTGTCTTTAGTCTGTTTATATGGTGGATTACATTTATTGATTTTAGTGTATTAAACCATCTCTGAATGTCTGGGATAAAGCCTAACTTAATCATGGTGGATGGTCTTTTTCATGTGTTCTTGGATCTATTTTGCTGAGAATTTTCACATATATGTTCATAAAGGAAATTGGTCTGTAATTCTCTTTCTTTCTTGGGGTTTTATGTGATTTGGGTGGCAGGTTAATTGTGGTCTTGTGAAATGAATAGGGCAATATTTCTTCTGTTTCTATTTGGTGAAATAATTTGATGGGTGTTGCATTAACTCTTCTTTGAAAGTCTGGAAGACTAAAAATGGCTGGCCTTGGGCTCCCCCCACCCCCTTTGGAGGCTTTTAATGACTGCTTCTATTTTTCTAGGGGCTATAGGTCTGTTTAGATTGCTTATCAGTCCTAATTTAACATTCATAAATGGTATGTATCCAGAAAGTTATCCATTTATTTTTGACTTTCCAATTTGGTGGAGTACAGGTTTTAAAATATGGATTCTCTGGATGCCCTCAGTGTTTGGTGTTGTACCCCACTTTTCATTTCTGATTTTGCTAATTTGTGTCTTCTCTCTATGCCTTTTAATTAATTTGGATAAACAGTTTGTCAATCTTATTGTTTTTCTAAAAAAAAACCAAACTCTTTGTTTTTCTAATTATTTTGTCATTTTTGTGTGTTTGTTTTCATTGATCTCAGCCCTGCACTTCATTATTTCTTGCCATCTACTCATTTGGGGTATGAACACAGCACGAAATGCTATGAACTTCTATGCTTCTAAGAACTGCCTTCCTTATGCGTTATAATTTTGTATGTTGTATGTATATTTGTATGTTATGAATTAATTTTCATTCATTTCGAGACTGTCTTTAATTGTCTTAGTTAGGATTAGTTTGGGTGTGATGAAACACCATAGCCAAAGCAACTTGTTGGGGAAAGGGTTTGCTCGACTTCCACTTCCACACCATAGTCCATCCTAGAAGGAAGCCAGGGCAGAAACTCAAACAAGGCAGGAACCTTGAGGCAGAGCTGATGGAGATCTGCTGCTTGCTAGCTTGTGCCTTGTGGCTTACTCAGCCTGCTTTCTTATAGAACTCAGGACCACCCACCCAGGGATGGCCCCAGCCACAATGGTCTGGGCCCTCACCCACCAACCTCCAAGAAAATGCTCTACAGCCAGATCTTGTGGAGGCATTTTCTCAACTGAGGTTCTCTCTTTTCAGACAACTTGGGTCAAGTTGACATAAAACTAGCCAGCACATTAATTTCTTTCTTGACCCATTTTTCCATTCAATAGTGAATTGTTCCGTTTCCATGAGTTCGTAAACTTTCTGTGGTTTCTGCTGTTGGTGACCCCCCCCCCCACTTTAAATCCGCCGTGGTCAGATAGGATACGGGGCGTATTTTGATTTTCTTCTACCTATTGAGACTTGCTTTGTGTCTGAGCATATGGTCAATTTTGGAGAAAGTTCCCAGGTGCTGAGAAGAAAGTATGTTTTTGTGTTTGGGTAAAACATTCTGTAAATCTGTTAGGTCTTTTCGGTTTATAGCCTCAGTTAGCGCCAGCATTTCTCTATTTAGTTTTTGTCTGACTGACCTGTCTGTTGATGAAAGTCGGGTATTGAAGTCTCCCACTATCAGGTGTGAGGATGCGTGTGTGATTTCAGGCACGGTAGTGTTTCTTTTATGAACTTGGGTACCCTTGTGTTTGGTGTAGAGCTCTTGGGCTTTTCCTTTCATGACTGTGTAGTGTCCTTCCCTGTCTCTTTGGATTAGCTTTGGTTTGAAGTCTGTTTTTTAGACATTAAAATGGCCACACCAGCTTGTTTCTTAGGTCCATTTGCTTGTAACACCCGTTTCCATCTACCTTGGGGTAATGTCTACCCTTGATATTAATGTGTATTTCTTGGATGCATCAAAAAGATGGGTTCTGGAGATCTTTTTTTTGTTTTGTTTTGTTTTGTTTTGTTTTTTTGTTTTTGTTTTTTGAGACAGGGTTTCTCTGTATAGCCCTCGAAAAACCAAAAAAAAAAAAAAAAAGATGGGTTCTGCTTTCACATCCATTCTGTTAGTCTGTGTCTTTTATTGGGCAGTTGAGACCATTGATGTTGAGAGATATCAATGACCAATGATGGGTAATTCCTGTTATTGTGTTGTTCGTGTATGTGTGTGTGTGCATGTCTATCTGTACGTGTGTCTGTGTACCCAAGACAGGGTTTCTCTGTATAGCCCTGGCTGTCCTGGAACTCATTCTGTAGACCAGGCTGGCCTCAAACTCAGAAACTCACCTGCCTCTGCCTCCCAAGTGCTGGGATTAAAGGCGTGCGCCCCCATTGCCCAGCAATGTGTGTTTCTCTCCTTTTGATCTGCTAGTCTGGGATTATTTATTCCCTGTGTTTTCTTGGGTGTAGTTAACCTCTTTAGGTTGGAGTTTTCCTTCCAGCACCTTCTGTGGGGCTGGATTTTAGACAGATATTTCTAAAATTTGGCTTTATCATGGAATGTCTTATTTCCTCCAACTATGTTGATCGAAAGTCTTGCCGGGTATAGTAGTCTGGGCTGGCATCTGTGGTCTCTTAGCATCTGCAGCACATCTGTCCAGACCCTCTGGCTTTTACAGTCTCCACTGAGAAGTCAATTTCTAGCAGACCTTCTTTTATATATTACTTGGCCTTTTTCCCTTGCAGCTTTTAATATTCTTTCTTTGTTCTATACATTTGGTTTTTTGAGTATTATGTGCTGAGGGATTTTCTTTTCTGGCCCTGTGTTCTGTATGCTTCTTTTACCTTGACAGTCATCCCTTTCTTTAGGTTAAGAAATTGTTCTTTAATGATTTTGTTGACAATATGTACTGTGCCTTTGGCCTGGCTTTCTCCTCTTTCCCTGTTCCCATTATTCTTCCATTTGCTCTGCTTATGGTGCTCCAGGGTGGATGTTTGGTGCCGGGAGTTTTTTAGATTTAACATTTTCTTTGATTGATATATTCATTTCCTCTAACCTGTCTTCAATGCTTGAGATTCTCTTTTTCTTTTTCTTTTTTTTTTTTTAAGAGTTATTTATTTATTATATGTAAGTATACTGTAGCTGTCTTCAGACACTCCAGAAGAGGGCATCAGATCTCATTATGGATGGTTGTGAGCCACCATGTGGTTTCTGGGATTTGAACTCAGGACCTTCAGAAGAGCATTCAGTGCTCTTAACCGCTGAGCCATCTCTCCAGCCCCAGATTCTCTTTTTCATCTCTTGTACTCTGTGGTTCCTGTTAGAGTTCCTAAATTTTCCAGATTTCCCTCAGGTTGGGTTTTCTTTATTATTTCCATTTTCAGGTCTTGAGTGGTTTCACTCATCTCCTTCCACTGTTTGTGTTTGTATAGATTTCTTAAGGGATCCACTCATGTCCTCTTTAAGGAGCTCTATCATATTCATAAAGGCTGCTTTAGGGTCTTTATCTTGGGCTTCAGCTGTGTTGGAACACTCAGGGTCTGCTATGGAAGGGTTGAGGGACTCTAGTGGAGACATATTGTCCTGGCTGTTATTGACTGTGTTTTTACATTGGCATCTAAGCACCTGGCATTGGGGAGATTGTCATTTTAGGTGCTGATATCTGCTCTGGTCTTTGTTGGGTCCATGTGTCGTTCCTTGGTTCTGTTGCCCTCTCTGGCTCTCACGAGAATGTAGTAGCTGTGTGTTGCCTGGTAGAAAATTCTTCTGGGGTCCTGATAGGTGTGGTCACTGGGGGTTCCAAGTAAAATGTGTTTCCGGGTACTGGGAGCTGACCCTTGGGAATGGGCTGAGGCAGGGTAAGGGGGTCCACAGGAGGGAGGAAAGCAGGGTGTTCCACTATGAACTGCTTAGTGCCCTGGGAATGGCCATAATAGGTGGTCTGCTATAGACCCCGGGATGAGCGTGGGGGTTGGATGTGGCTGAATGAAGGGGCAGGCAGTTAGCTTACTTGCTTCCCTGCTCGGAGTGGCCTGTGGGTTCCCAGAGGAAGCCTGCTGGACTTGGGGGCTGAGATAGTGCAATGGGCCAGGGGTGGGGTTTCGATCCACGGTTGACAAGCGGGGGTGGGGGTGGCTACAGTAGCCGTTCTGCTGCTGAGCTGAGGATGAGCCTCAGGGACAGCATTTGAAGGAGCAGAGAGGGCGGTGCAGGTCTGTTTGTCAGCCTACCTGCCTCCCTGGCTAGAGCGCCCACCCTTACTTTTTGAGACACGGCATCATCGCTGTCCCCGGAGCTCACTGTGTTTAGGCTGCCCGGGCATTGACCTCTTGGCATCGTCTTGCCTCTGTCTTTCCTGCGCTACAGGCTCCAAGCTGCTACTCATACCAACTTTTACGCAGGCGACGGCGGGAAATCTGAGCTCGGGTGTTCGTGCACAGCTCACATTCATTCCTCAGACCTCGTCTATGTCATCTAAAAAAACTTGTATTTTAATTTTTTGTCTCTAGAGACATGAGTTGAATATGAAAATTACAAATATAACTGAGAAATTGAGGAGGACTGTAGGCACCTTAAGGCCTAGCTTTAGCTTTAGCAGAATAAAATGGCTGTTTTTTTCCTTTCTGTAGCGGGGAGGATCAAGCAGGGCCTTGGGCATGACAGTCAAGTTATAACCTGACTCACCTGCCTGGTTTTTTGTTTTGTTTTGTGTTTTTTAATTGATTAATTTTTAGTTTATTTGACAGGGTTTCACTGAGTAGCCCTGGCTGTCCTGGAACTTGTTATATACACTAGGCTGGTCTCAAACTCACAGAGATCTACCTGTTTCTGCCTTCTGAATGCTGGCATTGAAGGTGTGTGCCACCATGCCAGGCCTTGCATATTATATTTCTAAAGATCTGTTGTTTTAATTATGACTATGTGCATGAGTGCAGTTACATGTGGAGTCCAGAAGAGGGAACTGGATTCCCTGGAACTGGAGTTAGTTTGGTTGTAAATTGTAGGACATGGTTTATATGACAAACCTGGGTCCTCTATAAGAGTAGTAAATGCAGGCTGGCAAGATGGCTCAGCAGGTAAGAGCCACTGACTGCTCTTCTGAAGGTCCTGAGTTCGGATCCCAGCAACCACACGTGGTAGCTCACAACCACTGGAATGAGGTCCTGAGATCAACAACAGCCACACACATGATAGCTCACAGCCATTTGTACAGCTACAGTGTACTCATACACATAAGATAAATAAAAAATAAATTAATCTAAAAAAAAAAGAGTAATAAATGCTGTTGACTGCTGAGCCACCTCTCTAGTTAGGGTTTTAAAATATTTATTTATTTATTTATTTAGGTTTTTCGAGACAGAGTTTCTCTGTGTAGCCCTGGCTGTCCTGGAACTCACTCTGTAGACCAGGCTGGCCTCAAACTCAGAAAACCTCCTGTCTCTGCCTCCCAAGTGCTGGGATTAAAGGCGTGCGCCACCACCGCCCTGCTCATGTGTTATTTCTAAAGAAGACAATTTAAGAATATCAGATGAGACTAAAACATGGGTTAGGAAGGTGGCTCAGGGGTGAAGTAGCACTTGCTGACCAGGAGTGCACTCACTCTCTTGAGCAAGCTGTCTAGCAGAACTAGCCTAAACACGGACTTCCAGGACCAGTGAGACCCTGCTTCGATATATGACATAGAGAACAATTGAAGACATCCTGCTACCGGTCTGTACTCACATGTGCACAGACAAGCACACACACACACATGCATGCTGTACACACAGACTTTAAAAAATATTTTATTTTATTTATGTGTCTGTGTGAATAGGTGCTCTGGAGGCCAAAAGTGGTTGTCGGATCCCCTGAAGCTAGACTTGGTGTTTGTGAGTCACCCAGTGTGGGTGCTAAGGTCTGAACTGCTGTCCATTGCAGGAGCAGAAAGTTCTACTATTAACCACTGAGACATCTCTCCAGTCCTGGACACACACTCTTATTAAAAAAAAAAAAAAAAAAAAAAAAAAAAAAAAAAAAAAAAAAAAAAAAAAAAAAAAAAAAAAAAAAAAAAAAAAAAAAAAGACGAGGTGTGTGAGTGCTTTTTTAAAAAAAAAAGATTTATTTACTTTATTTATATAAGTACATCATAGCTGTCTTCAGACACACCAGAAGAGGGCATCAGATCCCATTACAGATGGTTGTGAGCCACCATGTGGTTGCTGGGAATTGAACTCAGGACCTCTGGAAGAGCAGTTGGTGCTCTTAGCCGCTGAGCCATCTCTCCAGCCTGTTTAAGTGCTTTTGTAATGTTCTAATGCTGCAATAGCGAGTCTTTGCGCCCTTTACATGTGCCTCCTGTGTTGTTTACTAATTGTACAACTGGCACCATACAAGCATACTTATAATCTTGAACCTATGAAAGTAGCAACTACTTAGTCTCCAGGGAGGGCCATAAAGGAGGGTAGGGGAAGAGTATGGCATCTAAAACTGTTTCCCTTTTCATGTTTTTGCATGTGTTTGTATGTGCATGCGTGTATATTTTCATGTGTGTGTGTGTGAGGGTGTGCTATGGTATATGTGTGGAGGTCAGAAGACAACTACCTGGAGTCAGTACTCTCCTTCCACCATTTAGGTCCTGGAAATTGAGCTCTTATCCTTCAGGCCTGGTGGCAAGGGTCTTTATTCCCAAAGCATCTCACCCTGAGAGACTGTTTCACTACAAATGTATTACTGCAGTCTTAAATAAAGACTGTAAAAGACTGGTGGTAGTTTATTGGGGATGCTAGTATGGTGGAATCTGGGATTGCAGTGCACATGGCAGCCAGAAGGTGGCAGCATGAGACCAACAGAGCAAAGCATGAACCCAGAAACCAGCAAACTTCTGAAGGTGAGGGCTTCTTGCTCTTTTACACAACAATTCACTTCAGTCACATGGCTTCCTGTCTTCCTCAGACACCTCAGGCCAAGTGCTAATGGTCCAAATCTTCCTGTATCTTCCCCAACCATAGAGGGTCCAGGCTCTTCTCCATCTTCTCTCACTTGGTTCTAATGGGAGTTTATATAATGAAGTAATCAGAAATGAAGTTTATATAATATATATATATATAATATAAATATAAATGAAGTTTATATAATGAAGTCATCAGATATGAAGGAGAAATGATATAATGTCTGTTGGATTCCATACAAATTTTTTTTATTTATTTTATATTTTTGGAGACAAGTATCTCACTATGTAGCCTTGAAAATGTTGAGATTATGGGGGCAGGAGAGATGGCTCAGTGGTTAAGAGAACTGACTGCTCTTCCAGAGGTCCTGAGTTCAATTCCCAGCAGCCACATGGTGGTTCACAACCATCTGTAATGGATCTGACGCCTTCTTCTGGTGTGCCTGAAGACAGCAATGTACATACATTAAATAAATAAATAAATAAACCTTGAAAAAAGAAAAGAAAAGAAAATGTTCAGATTAAAGGCATGGTATGCAGGGCTGATAAGATGGCTCAGCGAGTAAGAGCACTGACTGTTCTTCCTAAGGTCCTGAGTTCAAATCCAAGCAGCCACATGGTGACTCACAACCACTCATATTGAGATCTGACACCCTCTTCTGATGTGTCTGAAGACAGCTATAGTGTACTTATTTATAAAAATAAATAAATCTAAAATTTAAAAAAAAGGCATGGCATGCACCTCTTTTTAAAAAATTATTTGTGTGCATGCTCATGTGAATTTATGTGCAACCCTTACATGCAGGTGCCTGTAGCCAGAAGAGAGAGAGAACATCATCCCCTGGAACTGGAGTAATTGGGTTGTGTGCAGTATGGGGGTGCTGAAAACAAAACATGAGTCCCCTGGGAGAGCAGTGAATGCTCATAACCACTGAGCCATCTCTCTAGCCCTGCAAGCCTCTTAAGGTCAGAGACCATGGCTTTGGTGGTTTGAACGAAAATGGCCCCCATAAGTTCACAGGGAGGGGCACTGTAAGACCCCCGAAGGGACCCTCACTCAAGTCTCGGGAAGGTGCACACCCAAAGAAACACGAGAGACCAGCTTGATGCAAAAGCATGAGGCAGCTTTTAATGGCGGAGCTCCGGGCCGTCTCCCAAACTCACTCAGGAGATGGGAAAGCGACCACGAGGCTTGAAAGTTAGGGGTTTATATAGGGAAAAGTTCTGAGGGAACAAAGGAATCAGGGTGGCTATACATGATTGGTTATTTTAAATGTAGTTCGTGTAAATTAGAGTTCAAAATTCCTAAAAAGGGGGAGTGAAAGGGGAGTGCTATTCAAGGTTTCTAGTTGACCTTTAGCTAATCTAAGAGGACCAGGTTGCCCATTACTCAATGTTCACTCGGGTACATCCCAGGCGCCTGGGCTCCAGACACGTCCTTGCCCTATGTCCTTGCCCTATTTCCGTGGTTTATGTCTTCTTGACTTGTCAGTCCCTAGGATACCTAACAGCTTTCTCTTCTCTACTTTGATCTTATATTCAAAGGCCTGGGCCCCTGTGGTTTTCAGTAATCCTCTCATGAGCTAACTGGTCTCAAATTTAACCCTTTCAATCCCAGGCTATCGTGGGCAAGCTCGTGCTGAACTTTCCTTTTCAGCACAAGTAGGAGGTATGGCCTTGTTGGAGGAAATGAGTCATTGGAGGTGGACTTTGAGGTTTCAGATGCAGAAGCTAGGCCCAGCATCTTTCTTCCTGCTGGTCCAGATAGAGAACTCTTGGTTCCTTCTCCAGCACCATGTCTGCCTGCATGCCACCAAACATCTCACCATGATGATAATGGACTAAACCTCTTAACTGTAAGCCAGCTCCAGTTACATGTTTTCCTTTATAACAGCTGCCATGGTCTTTTGGTTGCAATAGAAACCCTAAGACAATGGCTGAATCCTTGGACATCTTCCTACCACTGATGCTTGGTGCACCACAGGCAATGAAAGAAATACTTGGGATTATGAAATCTTCCATTAAGATGGTTTTTGATACTTGGACATTAGGCTTCACCCACAAAGCCAATATTTTTCTCCTTTAGTTCAAGTTGTCATTTATTCAATCCCTTTGATAAGATGTAACAGAGAAACATGGGACAGAATTTGTATAAAACAGTTTTGAAAATAGAGAAAAGACCATGGTAAATGCTTTCTTTCTTTTCTTTTTCTTTCTTTCTTTCTTTCTTTTTTTTTTTGGTTTTTTTTTTTTTTTTTTTTTTTTTTTTTTTTTTTTTTTTTTTTGGTTTTTTGAAGCAGGGTTTCTCTGTGTAGCCCTGGCTGTCCTGGAACTCACTCTGTAGACCAGACTGGCTTTGAACTCAGAAATCTGTCTGCCTCTGCCTCCCAAGTGCTGGGACTAAAGGTGTGCGCCACCACTGCCTGGCCAGCAAATGTTTTCTTACTGCTATCAAGCAGTTTGCTAAAAGGTAATTAATTTCAAGGGGAAGGCTCCTTTCCTAATCCTGATTGTCTTGGTCATAACTGTTGACTCAGGAAGGAATCGGCCTTTATAGTTTCAATACAGTGTTCCTACTCTGCCTCTTTGAAAAGACCACCCCACCGGGAGGTGGTGGTGGTGGTGCACGCCTTTAATCCCAGCACTTGGGAGGCAGAGTCAGGTGGATCTCTGTGAGTTTGAGGCCAGCCTGGTCTACAGAGTGAGTTCCAGGTCAGCTAGGGTATGTAGAGAGACCCTGTCTAAACAAACCAACCAACAAAACAAACAACAGCCCAGTTTCTCAAGTAGCTGAGCAAGGTCTCTGAGCTACAGCCATGTAATAAATCCTCAAGTCTTTTCTCAGAAGTCAGGCTTCCAGTCCTGTCAGTGCTAACTATCCCACTCATCCGCGGACAGATGGCTAACCTTGAAGCATCTGTCAGAGCAGAGGACCTTTTATTTTGCAGCTCAGGCTGATCTCAAGCATGAAGAACCCTCCAGCAGTCTCCACCTACCGAATGCTGGGCCTGCAGATGTGAGCGGTCACATCCCTCAGTCCTTCATGCTATGGTTTTATGAAACCTACAGCCACTCACATTCTTCTTTTGCTTCTTATTTCTAAATGATTATGTAAATTTATAATTGGAAAAGACCTTAAGTTAATACAAGTTTATCAGTTATCCAGAGCAGATCCCGAGCCAATGAGATCATCTGAATGCTTAGGGAAAAACTGAGAGCAGGTGCTCATCTACAGATTCGGCTTCAAAGGGCCTTTTGTTACAAAGCTTCCCAGGTGACTTTAGAATGCGGTTTGTTTTGGAAGATACCTCAGCACATGATGTCTGAAACTTATGCAACAGCAGGACAGGTGTCATTGTCCTTGTTACTCTTGAACCTCTCCTCTCTCAGGGAGTGTACCATCAGGTGTAGCGGGGCATGGTCATCCTTCCAACTCCCTTGGAGGATGTAGCCTTTGCTATGCAGGAATATGGTCCCCAACGGCTATTTACTATTAATAGGATGTGATCAGAAGATCCACTATGTAGGTCTAAGCAAACATACATTTGCCATAGTTTTTTCTTTCTTTTTTTTTTTTTCAAGACAGGGTTTCTCTGTGTAGCCCTGGCTGTCCTGGAACTCACTTTGTAGACCAGGCTGGCCTCGAACTCAGAAATCCGCCTGGCTCTGCCTCCCAAGTGCTAGGATTAAAGGCTTGCGCCACCACGCCAGCATAGAGTTCTTTTTCAATGTGGAAACCTTGAATATTTAAAATATACTAGGGCTGGGCCTGTAGCTCAGTGTGTAAAGTGCTTGCTTAGGGTGCGTGAAGTCCAGGGGTCAACCCCCAGCATTGCAAAACAATGCAGTGGCATTCGCCCATCATCTAGCACTTGAGAAGTAGAAAAGATGGGGATCTGAAGTTCATGATCATCTTCCTTGGTTACAGAGTAGGTTCGAGACCAACCTAGGACACCCAAGACCTGCCTCAAAAAAAAAAAAACTCAATGATGTATGTTATTTTCCTGTGGAAATGGGACTCTGGCTCAAGACAGGAAGGCTGAGAAAGACACCCAACATCCTGCTCTGGGTGGGCATGGGTGTGTGCACCTGCACAATCATGTGTATGACAACACGGGGGGGGGGGGGGGGGGGGAGGGGACAGAGGAAAGGAGGGAGGGAGGGAAAGAAGCCCCTCAGAAGCTCACACTGCCTGTATCCTATCTCCCCACTGCTCCAGCACAGTCTCATAAAAACCAGGCTCTCGGTTTCATGAAACGGCCTCTAAGTGAACAGCACAGTGTTAGCGGTAGGTCAGAAAAGGTTCTTTCCAAACTGCCACATACGCACCCAGCGGTGAAACCAACAGATTCTAATTTACCATTTCTCTTGGTGATAGCCCGAAAGGCTAGGACTGAAACAATGAATGGGTCCTGCATTTTTCAGAATGGGAACTTTTCTCTGTACAGAAGGTCAAAGGTACTCAGGGCGTAAGGTCTTAGCTGTCCAGCCGGCCCTACTCTAGAAGCTGTCCAGAGCAGGACTGAGCGAGCCAGTTCCTCCTGGCTAGCTCCCCAGGTCCTTTCTTCCTCACATGGCTAAGATCACATGAGCTCTGCCTCTGTCCATCCATGGATCCACGTGTCACAGCCTCACTCATGGCTGAATCCAATCCTTCTACAGGTTTGCCTCTGAGCAGCAAAGCTCTGCTAGACGAAAAACTCCCTATCAGGGACTGCAAATTCCTGCAAATCCCGCCATAGGCACCCTCAGAGAGTGTCGCCTTTTTATGGCTACCTTCCTTTCATGCTTCTGCACTTCCATTCTTTTTATAAAAAGATTTCTTTTATGTGTGTCTTTTGCCTGCATGAATGCTTTGTTCCTGCCGTGGTCAGAAGAGGGCATCTCTTACCCTGAACGGGACTTAAGACGGTTGTGAACCACCATGTGGATGCTGGGAATTGAACCCAGGTCCTCTGCAAGAGCAACAAGTGCTCTGAACTGAGTCGTCTCTCTAGCCCTGCCCACTCCTTCATTCTTTTACTGGACAAATACTGAGTGCCTGGTGGATGCCAGGAGACCTAGGTCCTGGGATACAGAGTGAACACAGGAGACAGAAATCCCTGCCCTCGTGGGGACACGACAGACAATTCTCAAACATCATACCCAGTAACAGTGACAATAAAGTTGGGAAGTGGGTATATTGCACAGACTACAACTTTTAAAGATTTAGTTCATATGGATGTATCTGAGTGTGCATATGTGTGGGCTGTGTTCACACAGGTGCCAGTGGCCAGAAGGCGCTTCATATTCTGAACTGCAATTAATAGTCTGTTGTGAGCTGCCTGATGTGAATGCTAGGAACCAAACCCTGACCCTGCAAGCAGCAAGTGTTCTAAACTGACCAGTCAACGCTCCAGCAGCCTGAGACCCCCCCACCCTGACCCTGTTGTAATATTTTTAAAATCTTAAATGTAACAACAATTTAGCATAATACACATAGGTGTACAGCTGGCTTGGGTCTTCACGAACTGAAATACTCTCTGGCCTATACAAGATAATAATGCTTCACTGAGAAAATACCCTTTCAACAAATAGCTCTGAGAGGACCAAGGTGAAAACGTAAGGGAAGTGTGCTCTGTGCTGGGGAGGCAGAGGAGACTGCACGGACATCCAGGCCAAGGAGGCAGGGAGGCCCTGGTGGCTGGAGTGTAGGGACAAGATCAACCAACGAGGCCCTCTGCTTCCCATCTAAGGCAAGCACTGCTGCCCAGTTTCTTTTTTTTGTTTTGTTTTGTTTTTTGTTTTTTTGAGACAGGGTTTCTCTGTATAGCTCTGGCTGTCCTGGAACTCATTCTGTAGACCAGACTGGCCTCAAACTCAGAAATCCGCCTGCCTCTGCCTCCCAAGTGCTGGGATTCAAGGCGTGCACCACCACTGCCCAGTTTCTTTATGCACTTCAACTAAGTACACAGTCTAAATATTTTAAGAATTTATTGCTTATGAGCATTTTGTCTGCGTGTACGTCTGTGCACCAGAGATGTCATTACAGGCTGTTCAGATCTCCTGGGACTGGAGTAATAAACGTGTGGTTACTGAGGGTTGACCCTGGGGCCCCGTACGAGCAGTCAGTGCTCTTAACCACTGAGCCATCATTCCAGCACCCTAAATATTTTCTAGTATATTATTTCAGAACTATCTATTCCAAGCACTGAACACTCCCAGTGGGTGTATCCTGAATTTAAATAGCTATTTATAGGCTGGGTACAGAAGTGCACACTTGTAACCCCAGCAATCAGAGGATACAGGCAGCAGAATTCAAAGTTCAAGGGTCACCAAGGATATGAAGCAGCAAGACTCCATTTCTAAAAGAAGCCACTCATTAAGAACTGAACCACCACACTTTCTTTCTCCGGCCTGAGCATACACTAGAATCTCCAGGAGCACTCACACTTTTTCTCTAAGAAAAGCACACAAATCATATTAAAAGCCTCCTGAGCCTTGCCAAGCTATTTAGTTACCACACTGAAACTTGAACCTCGGCCTCTCCACTCGTTAGAGGACATCAATACTGACCCACCAAGGTTATTTTTTTGGTAACGAATTTAAGTGACTTTCGTTGTTTCTTTTCAAGCAGCCTAGGGTGGCCTCAAATTCTTCCTGCTGGGATTTTCTGGTGAGCGCCACCACACCTACTGAGTTTGGGTCTCTGCCCCCTTGACAGGCAGTCCACTACCCCAATCCCACTACCGATGACGACGACGAATTCCGAGGTTCAGCTCCTCAAAGCCAAGCATTTCGAGCACCAGAACTCTAAGTCAAATCTTCTCTGCAGGGGCAGTACCCATGACCACGGCGTTACAAACTACACCCGTAGCTATGCGGACGGTATAAATTACTAAGGCACAGCACATAGTAACAGGGTCAAAAACATGTATGCTGTGTGAGTAAAGATAGTGGGTTAGTGAATAAGTATGTCCACTCTTTGACATTCCATTCAAAAACAGTAAAAGGGTTTTCCTTCTTTTCTTTTTTTTTCTTTTTGGTCTGTTTTAACGTTAAAATCTGAAAGGCCAGAGGATGAGACCACAGTACAGAACCCCCAAGTCTCGGGAACTGGTGATCCCTGTGCCTCTGCAAGCGGGCAGTGAGGACACACCAAACTAGTAACTACTTAGAGAAGGTCTAAGTTATCAAATGCTGCCTGCACCTCTACAGGGCTAAGCAACCTCTGCAAGATGGACACCCCTCTCTGCCCTGGGCCTAACCACAGCCCTCCTGCCTCACAGAAGGCTAGCAAGGCCTTTCTTAGTTAGGCCTCACAAGGTTAGAAAGAATGTTCTCTTAGGAATGACCTAAATACAAAATACTCAAAAGATATGGACACACACCCTTTTCCCAATTAAATGCCTCAAAGATCTCCCTTAGGGAAAGCCCAAGACCAACAAGTTCTACCCACTTACAAAGTGAAAGAAAGATGGATGAAAGCCATTTTAGGTAACAAGAGTAGGAAAGACAAAACAACAAGTTGTATATTATTCTACAAAGAGAAAACAGGGAAAGAAATTATCAATAAAAACACATAAAATTAGCCGGGCGGTGGTGGCGCACGCCTTGAATCCCAGCACTTGGGAGGCAGAGGCAGGTGGATTTCTGAGTTCGAGGCCAGCCTGGTCTACAGAGTGAGTTCCAGGACAGCCAGAGCTATACAGAGAAACCCTGTCTCGAAAAACCAAAAAAAAAAAAAAAAAAAAAAAACAACACATAAAATTTATGAGACCTAATGGATGCGCGATTCAAATTTTAATACACTGATCAAGCTGGGCAGAGGTGGCGCAGGGCTATACAGAAAAACCCTGTCTCGAAAAACAAAACAAAAAAAAGACAGTGATCAAGTTCAATATACAGTGAACTGAACACACACACACACACACACACAGAGTCACTGTGGAATTGAAGATTACCAGGACAACAGATCCTTGTTTCTCAGAAAGAAAACCAGGCCTCACAGAGAAACCAGGAGTCAGATTTCTCAGCAGCACGGTCACGATGTCTAAAACCCCAAGGGTAAAGATTCCAATCAGAGCTCTACCTTCAGCAAAGATTTAACGGCGTGACTAGAGAACAAGCAATTTCCAGACAAGTAAGGTCTAGAAGTGTTCACGAGTCAGGGCTCCAGGAAAACCAACAGCAGCAAGGTTCCAGCCAGAGTCCAGAGGGAGCAGCAGAGGCAAGAGGATACAGTGACTGACCACACCAAAGGATGTAGTTTGGTACCCAGTGAAAAGTTAGTAGGCTGGAGAGATGGCTCATCAGTTAAAAGCACCGACTGTTCTTCCAGAGATCCCGAGTTCAAATCCCAGCAACCACATGGTTGCTTACAACCATGTGGTTGTGAAGCACACAACCTGTGTGAAGACAGCTACAGTGTACTTATATAAATAAATAAGTCTTTAAAAAAAAAGTTAATTTAGTGTAAAGTCCATAGGAAAACAAAATCTAGGGGTTAATAGGAATATGCAGGAAAAGAAAACCATTGGTCTAACCAAAACCACACTAGGCTGCATGCAGAGAGACAGGTGACAAGAAACACACACGTGATGGGTACAAAGAATAGTGACAGCCTCATCACCTTACTAAGGCACACTGGTGGTGCTGGAGAGATGGCTCAGCTGCTGCTCTCACAGAAGGTCCAGCACCCAGTGGTAGCTCCTAACTGTCTAACTCCAGCCCTAGAGAACCCAATGTCCTCTCCTTGTCTCCACAGCACCAGGAACCCACATGGTACACATACATGCAAGCAGGCAGCTACATACACACATAAAATAAAAACCATCTTAAAAACAGTAGCTAAGCAGAGGGGAGCATGGCTAGCCGCTCTGGAGGACTGATAGCTTCCTTCAGCCAACACACTTAGAGAACTATGAGTTTAAAATACTGCACCCCCCACCCCACTTTCATGGTCTTTGTATTTCTAGCATCACATAGTCATGAAGATTCTGGCAAAGAAGCGTTAATTTCACATAGCAGGATTAAATTAAATTCAAGTTCAAACCAAACCACTGGAGCAATACTGTAACCGTCCCACCAGGGATGGCCATGACACCAAAGTGGGATGAAAACACAAAAAACATGCTTTCTTTATCAGAATGTTTATTAAAAATATAGACTGTGCTTAAATGTCATTGTGGGTGTATGCTGACTTCCAAACAGACTCTTTACAAATAACACTTTGAACAGAAGTCGTACACAGAAATGAGTGCCAAGACGGCACCCCTTCAGACACAAGCCCCATGCTATCAGCCCTCACAGGGGTGGGCATCATGGGTCTAAGGGCACCACGAACACAAGACATCTTTTTGCACTTCCCAAATAGTTTTATATTTCAGCTATGGAGGTCAGCTCTCAAAGCCCAACTTGTTCTCAACAAGTAGTTTTTTAATGTCCGTTTAATCAGTCTTACACCTTTCTGGGCCAATTCATCTGCAGACAGGAGGAGAAACTGTCACCAGGTTCTTCATGCCATGCATCCACTTGACTTCCGGTCCTCATATGCTGTCCAGCTTCTTTAAGATGTATGGAGCTGAAAGAAAAACCTCAAATTAGGTTTTATTCTCCAAGTCTACAGGTTGTACTGCACAATTATAAAACTGGTGGTGGTGGTGGGTATCACAGACTTTATGAAATATGATTTTAGAAACTTCCAAATTGTTATCAAACCTCTACCTAACTACAAAAAGGGATCCGCTGCCTTGCAAAGCTGCCCACTCATATGTCACTCAATAACCGACAACATAGAGCAACCTCACACTACCCTCATCTCTCCTCCAGGGCTGCAAGTGGCTTTACGGTGGGACCTTTTACCTATTTTGCACTACAGGGAGTTGAGCCCAGGCCCTGTCTAGGCCAGGCAAGGACTTTACCTTCAAGGTATACTTCAGGGGTTGAGGGATTCCTTTTTAACCCAAACAGGACAAAATCCAAGAGGAAACAAATAGGTATTAGGTTCTGTCTTAGTCAGGGTTTCTATTCCTGCACAAACATCATGACCATGAAAGCAAGTTGGGGAGGAAAGGGTTTATTCAGCTTACTTCCTTATCACCAAGGAAGTCAGGACTGGAACTCAAGCAGGTCAGGAAGCAGGAGCTGATGCAGAGGCCATGGAGGGATGTTCCTTACTGGCTTGCTTCCCCTGCCTTGCTCAGCCTGCCCTCTTATAGAGCCCAAGACCTCCAGCCCAGGGATGGCACCACCCACAAGGGGCCCTACCCCCTTGATCACTAATTGAGAAAATGCCCCACAGCTGGACTTCATGGAGGCACTTCCCCAACTGAAGCTCCCTTCTGTGATAACTCTAGCCTGTGTCAAGTTGACACACAAAACTAGCCAGTACAGGTTCCATCACCAATACTGGGAAAACAAGGGCTAGAAGGCACAGGAAGGGAAGAAGAGCAGACACCTACTCTGGGTTCTCTAGGACTCTGTCACCTATGCCCTTTGGATCACACAAGTTACTGTGCTGATTTGATAAATGATGTGCACAGAGCTGTCCGGAATACTAAAGTGGCATTACTGGGATAGAGAGATGACTCAACAGTTAAGAGGACCTGAGTTCGGATCCCAGCAGCCAGTCATACCTGGCACCTTACAATTAAGTGACAGTTTAACTCCAGTTCCAGGGGTTCAAATGCCCCCTTCTGGACTGCATGTGGTTCACATACAGATAAGTAGAAAAAGAGCCAGGAGGTGGTGGCACACGCCTTTAATCCTAGCACTTGGGAGGCAGAGGCAGGCGGATTTCTGAGTTCGAGGCCAGCCTGGTCTACAGAATGAGTTCCAGGACAGCCAGGGCTACACAGAGAAACCCTGTTTCCAAAAAGAAAGAAAGAAAGAAAGAAAGAAAGAAAGAAAGAAAGAAAGAAAGAAAGAAAGGAAGACAGACAGACACATAAAAGCCTCTTGTTTTATTGTTTTGCCTATAATAAAATGATGGAAAAGTTAAAGTATAAAGGGCCGTCGGATAAGCAGGATGTTTTGTATGTTTCCATTCCCCCAAGATGTCCTCTCCTGGAGAAGCCATCGATACAGAGTACAGCAAGAGAAGCACCCAAGTGAGGGAGACCTCCACCTCAGCGAATTCCAGGCAAGGCCTAACTCCAGTCTTTTAAAAATGTTGATATGTTCTCCTGCCTCTCCCTGTCCAGAAGACAACCATATGCAAGCAACAATGGTAAATATGTTGTACTGAGAATGTGTGAGGGATCGGTCACTATTAGAGAACCGAGCTATTAGAGAAGCTGCTCGGTTCTTTAAAAAAATATATCTTTTTATTGTTTATTTTGTGTGCACTCTGTGATGTGGTGCAGGTGTGGAAGTCAGAGTACAACATCTGGAAATTGGTTCTCTACTGCCACCAAATGTGGATCCAGCTCAGGCCAAGTGCCCAACTCAGTGAGCCATCTAGCCAGCCTCTGCTTTTTAAATTGACAGTGTGGCTTTAATCTTGCCTGTGTGTCCTGTGAACTGAAGCTCTCACTTGAGGCGGGGGGTGGGGGTGGGGGACATAGATCAAGCAACAAATTAACTTTTATTTACTTCACCCTCTGTACAAATAAACACAAAAAAGGTAATTTCTTGTATTTCAAAGGCAAGCAGAGAAAGAGAGAGCGCCTGGTACCCTATTAAGAGCTCAGCCGGAATTGTATTCATTCTCAGATTGGCCAAATGACCTTGGGTCGGCCACCTGCCGGGGACCGTTTCTAGGTTTGCAAATCGAGGGTATTGCACAAACGTTGGGCGAGCAAAGGTGACTTTACCACGCGCCCTGCGCCACCACGTGCACTGGCCACACACATCCTCAGGACCCGCAGACCCCTAGAGTGCGCGCAGTTGGGCAGCGCTGGACGTGCAAGCACCCCACTCCCCCCAGGATGCTCAGCTCTAGGCCCCAAGACGGCGTGCAGGGTTGGGTGTGGACGCGTGGCCTCATGGTCACAGCCTAGAAGGACACTCACTGACTCGCAGCAGGGCCACGTAGATGAGGAAGTTCCGAATGGAGGAGACCACATCCTCACGCATCTTCCGCTTCATCTCCTCCGGGTCCAACTTCGGCGGGAGACCCTCGATCCGGAACATCGCGGCGGCTCTGCCTCCAAAGCTTGCAAGAGCGGCAGCCTGCTCTCCTCCAGTGGCCGCCCTGCACCCGGAACTCAGCCAGGCTCCACTTCCTGTCCCACCCCTTGTTTCCGTCCTAAGACGGGAACCTCTGTGGGAAAAATTTCATCCTGTCCTCTTGTGTCTGAAGCGTGGGGACCTGAAGGGGGCGGCCGCCGCCGCCTGAAGTCTCTGAGCCTTAGGTGGATCTGGACTGTGTTTTGGTCCCCAGCGAGGAGAGTGCCACCTGTAAGGTTGTTTTATGCTGTAAAAGTAGGGAGGTGTGTGCAAAAATATCATTATAAATAATAATAGCATTTATGAAGTATCTAAGACAGTACTTCGTGAAAGGCACATTATAATCTGTGTTTCCTAGGTTTGAAATTTAAAACAACTTAGCTGGGAATGAAGTTCATTTGCCAAATCCTTTTCTTAGAACGGATAAAGCCCTGGCTAGTGGTGGTGATGGTGTTGTGATAAACACCATCAAAACAACTTAGAAAGGAAAATGTCTATTTCACCTAACCTACATTACATTATAATGTACCTAGGTTACATTATCCAGGGAAGCCAGCACAGGAGTTAAAGCTGGAACCTAGAGGCAGGAACTGAAACAGAGACCAAGCAGAGAGACTGCCTTTCTGGCTAGCTTGCCCTGCCCTCAACCAGATAACTTTTTTTTGGTTAGGACAAATCTGCCAGGTGGCATCACCCACAATAGGCTAAGCCTTCCTCCATCAATTAGTAGTCACACAATGACTGTCAAATCCACCAACAGGGCAATCTAGTGGAGACAATTCTTCAATTTTGTCAACTTCTCTTCAAGTCGACAAAACTGGCTTGCACAGTGCTGCACACCTGTGTTCCCAGCACTGGGGTGCTGAAAAGAAGAGGGCCTAGAGTTGAAGGTTAGGGCGGTGCTGGCTCAAGCCTTTAATCCCAGTACTTGGGAGTCACAGGCAGGCAGATCTCTCAGTTCAAGGCCAGCAAGTCTACAAAGTGAGTTCCAGGACAGCCAGGGTTACGCAGAAAAACCCTGTCTACAAACAAACAAACAATCAAACAAAGATTTCAAGGTCAAGGTGGAAACATTGTCTCACACCGGTAATCTCAACCCTCTGGAGACAGAGGCAGGAGAATTACTGCAAAGTTAGGGGAAGCCTGGGTTACAAAGTAATTACAAGAACAATCTGGACTATAGACCCTGTCTCAAGAAACAAACAACCCCAAGATAAACAAAGAAACAAACACAGAAGTCAAGGTTGTTACCCTCAGCTAGTGAGTTCAGACTGCTAGTGCCCCAGACACTGAATATTTAGCCTTTCCCACCTTTTTTTCTGTGTACTCTTTTTTGGAGGTAACTGATGGTTAAATATACTAATGCAGACCTCAGGATACAGCAAGCATGAGCCCAGTTCAGAACTGATCAACATAAGAGAGGAAATCAAGTGCACTGTTAAGAGTTCTCAGACATGAATATTCACATAATTCAATATCAGAATATCTTTTTGTTTTGGTTTGGTTTGGTTTGGTTTGGTTTTTCGAGACAGGGTTTCTCTGTATAGCCCTGGCTGTCCTGGAACTCACTCTGTAGACCAGGCTGGCCTTAAACTCAGAAATCCTCCTGCCTCTGCCTCCCAAGTGCTAGGATTACAGGTGTGTGCCACCACTGCCCAGCCAGAATGTCTTTTTTTTTTTTTTTTTTTGAGGACATACTGTATAGCAACAATGAATTTGGAATTAAATAAGAATAATACTTTACGCTGGGCAGTGGTGGTGTACGCCTTTAATCCCAGCGCTTGGGAGGCAGAGGTAGGCAGATTTCTGAGTTCGAGACCAGCCTGGTCTATAGAGTGAGTTCCGGGACAGCAAGGGCTACATAGAGAAACCCTGTCTCCAAAACAAAACAAAACAGAATAATACTTTAAAATGAGAGCGATTGATAGTGTTAGCATATCTACCCACCTTCCTATTGACAGACTGTAAGACTCTGGGGTTAAGGTGAAAAATCTCATCTGCTTCTCCAAGCTTTAATAAGTATTTGCATCTATAATTCACACAGTGGACTAGCCAGTAGAGGCAGCAGTGGTGTGGGAGGGGCTGATCTTAAGGAAGAGGTCCAGCCTTCCTGAGTGTGCTGAGAAGGAACACTTGGCAATGCCTCTCGCTGCATGCAAACTCAGGGACAGGTCTCTTCTAACTCTGATAATCTACGTGTTTTGAATCCTATTTGTGTCACTGAGGGCATAATAGTTTGGAGTGCATGAATGTCAATGTATCATCACCTGTGATGAGCTAGTGTGCTGGCTAGATTTTTGTCAAGCTGACACAAGCTTGGGTGACCTGGGAAGAGGGACCTTCAGTTGAGATGACGCCTCCATCAGATTGTCCTGTGGGCAAGCAATGAGGCATTTCCTTGATTGATGATTGGTGTGGGAGGGCCCAGCCCACTAAGAGCAGTATCATTCCTTGACAAGAGAGCCTGGATTGTTTGAGAGAGCAGGCTGGGTAAGTAAGCAGCATTCTTCCGTGGCCTCCACTTCCTTCAGTTACTGCCTCCAGGCTCCAGCCTTGAATTCCTGCCCTTGGCTTCCCTTTGTGATGGGTTACACCTATCAGGGAAAGAAACCTTTTCCTTCCCAAATTGCTTTCATTAACATATCAACAAGAGCAAACTAAAACCAATAAAATAGCCAGTATGTACATTATTCAAGGTAGGAAAGAATGTAACAGTCTACAGATTTTGTTCAAGCCTTTAATCTCAGCAGAAGCTTTAATCTAGGCAGGAGCAGGCAGATGAGTTGGAGGTCAGCCTGGTCTACAGAGTGAGTTCCAGGTCAGCCAGGACTACACAGAGAAACCCTGTCTCAAAAACCAAAACCCAACCAAGCAAACAAACAAAGAATCCAATAGGCTGAAAATTTGCATCTGAAAAGTGAGGCAACCCTGACTGGGAAGGAAATAATTGTCAATTACATAATTCCAATAACTTGGGCTCCAAACACTGACCTCATTTAGAAGTGGAAATGTTTTCCCCTCTACTGAGATGCTTTTGAGTAGCTTGGATTCACAGAACATCAAAGACGGTATTAAATTAACCAAAACCCAGGCTTCTGGATTAAAAAACCAACTTCTAACCCTTGAATTGTGTTTATCTAATGCTCAATTAAAGAGGCATTATGTCCAGGTTAAAAAAAAATGGCTGATTGGATAAAAGACAATGATTCTTAGATTTATATATTTTTATTTTATGTGTATGAATGTTTTGCCTACCTGAATGTCTGTGTGTCTGGTGCCCAAGAAGGTCAAAACAGAATGTTGAATCATCCTCAGTTCCAGATGGTTGTGAGCCTCCTTGTGAGTGTTGGGAATGGAACTGGGGTCCTCTTGCAAAAGTAGCAAATGCTCTTGACTTCAGAGGCATCTCTTCATTCCCAGGACATTCCCAGGACATGGTTTTTTGAGACAGGGTTTCTCTGTATAGCCCTGGCTGTCCTGGAACTCACTCTCTAGACCAGGCTGGCCTCGAACTCAGAAATCCACCTGCCTCTGCCTCCCAAGTGCTGGGATTAAAGGCGTGCGCCACCACCGCCCAGCAGACAATGAAGTTCTTATGAAGAGTCTTTAGGAAGGACTGGTACCTGCCCGCCTTGAGTGACAGAGAGCAAATTAATGGACTTGTGGCACAGCCCTGGATCTAGTCTATTGTTTCTGTTTCAGAAATGCCCATCCTGGTGAACTTGGCCTTCTTCCTCTTGCATGGCCCCTCTAATTGTCTTGGAGGACACTCATAAGAATGGGCTCCCCATTTTAGGCTTGTAAATAGTGCTTGAGAAAAGGAAAATAAAAGTCCAGCACAAGCTTGCCCACTTAAGCCTGGGATTGAAAGAGTTAAATCAAAGCAGAGGTAAGTGGCCAGGGACTGACAGGTCAGGAAGTCATAAACCATAGAGATAGGGTAAAAATGCAAGGACATATCCACAGCCCAGGCCTGCAAGGATATGCCGGGGCAGACATTTGACTAATGGGCCACCTGGTCCTCTTAGCACTCCCCTTTTAGGAATTTTCAACTCTAACTACATTTAAGATAGCCAATCATGTATAGCCACACCAATTCTTTTGTTTCCCCAGACCTTTTTCCTATAAAAACCCCTAACCTCTGGGCCTCGTGGTCGATTCCTGGTCTCCTGTGTGAGATTGGGGGGTCGAACCGGAGCTCCGAAATAAAATTGCCTCATGTTTTTTACATCAAGATGGCCTGTCGTGTTCTTTGGGTGCATGTCTCCCAGGACTTGAGTGGGAACTCCCTATGGGGTCTTTCACTTGTTTATATATCTATTTATTTAGTGTATAGGAGCTGATGTCACCCAATCTTGGTGAATTTAGGTGAGGCAAATTAAGAAAGAAACCTCCAGAAGTCAGCACTGGATGGAGCCATTTCATATTTTAGACTCCTCGTCTGGATGCTGAGTGCTTTAGGTCTCATCTTTGAAGACTTGTAACTCTTAAAATACTTTATTTCCAAGCTTATTGTGTTTTCTGCTCTTTCTACATAATGATCTAAACCGAAGACCAAAGGATTTACCGTGATGTGCACTGAGAGGCAAAAATAAAGAGTATGCATACATAATTTAATATCGATGTTTGTGTTCTTGATCACAGAGGAAATAGCGGCTGATGTCATAGCCTGTCTTGTTTTCCATTTAGATCCCAGGAGGAATTTAGGAGCCATTTCCTTTGACTCAATTTCCCAGACAGCCCTCCTGTAAGTGTTTGGAGTGTACATCCAAACTATAAGAGAATTAAGTGTTTTAATCTCCATCACTGGAGAGGAATTTATATGTGCATGACCACTGATGATTCTTGATTGAAGGATTAACACAATATAAAATACCAATGAGCTTGTGCTTTGTGATCTATAGAAAACAGACTTTGGGTACTGAGCAGTTCAACTTCTCTGTTTAGCATACAGGGAAACTGGGCCCAGTGAGGAGCTAGTCAGGGAAAAGAGTTCCCTGGGTGGGTCTCTGGGGGCTAGTTTGGCTTTTCCCCCCATCACATCCTGCTGTATAAGTACATTGACAGTTCTTGTCCAAGAGATAAGGACAGAAAGAATGGGGGCTTCTTCCATCTCTGGAGAGGCAGGGCTTACCCACTAGAGGCTGAGGGCAGCTCATTCCACCTTCCCACACCCAAGATGGTAGCCGACCTGGATTGAGTTATTATTCAGCTCCAATCCTGTCCTTCCTCATTCCTTAGGGAGGGGCACATCCTAGCCTCCTTTGACATTGGCTGGGTGTGGTGGAAGTTTCTTTACTCCTGGTATTTAGAAGCTGGAAGTATGAAGGTTAGATCAAGTCCATCCTATCCTGGGCTACCTCATATCAAAGAAAGCCAAGACAAAAATAAAAATAATATAAGTAAACTTGACTTAGAAGTCCCCTGGGGACTCAAAGTAAATGAAATAAATTGATTGGTCTCTCCCTTCTCTTTCTCTCTCTGTCTCTCTCTCTCTCTTTCTCTCCCTCTCTCTCATATTTTTGTTGTTGTTGTTGTTGTTGGTTTTTTTTTTTTTGAGACAGGGTTTCTCTGTAGACCTGGCTGGCTGGCCTCACACTCAGAGATCTGCTGGTCTCGGCTTCCCTAGTGCTGGGATTAAAGGCGTGCACCACCACTTGGTGAGACTTGGACTTTGGAAGCCTGCTGTGTTGGGTTGGGAAGATGGCTCATCAAGTAAAGATGCTTACTGCCAAGACTGATGGCCTGGCAAGATGTTCTCTGACCTCCATACTGGTGCCTTCAACGATAGATAGATAGATAGATAGATAGATAGATAGATAGATAGATAGATAGATAGACAGATAGACAGACAGACAGATTGATGGGTACAATGGGTAGGTAGATAGATTCTGCTCAGGTATGCTACTGCACACCGTTGATCTCAGTGCTGGGGAGGCAGAGGCAGGTAGATCTGACATAGTGGGTTCCAGGCCCGCTGGGACTGTATAATGAGTCCCTGTATCCAACAACAGCAACAAGAAGATTGCTCTGTGATAGAGGCTCATAATCCTCACCTGATAGATCTTACTTCTAGCAATTCCTGCCTAGTGAGAGACTTGCATTTCCAGGGAGGGGGCCCTTTTGAACCTTAAAGAATGAAGAGAATTTTGATAAACTTCACCTCACTGGCACCTTCTTTATAGAACACTGCTCTCACTTTGATGGTTAGGCCTTCATCATCTATAAGTATATGGTCTCCTTCCAAGAAGCCTGGGAGCACCTCTAGTCTAAGGAGCATATCACTGGTCATTCTGAAGTCCTTTAGCTATTGAGGGCATGTGTTTATATGTGATAAAACTTACCATCCATTGAGAAAATGAATGAATGAATGAATGACCAGGTATATATTAGGCTGATAGAAAATTGCCCTGTCCCCAAGTTTACTCCCCAAATTGTATTTATTATATTTCTACATAAGGATTTGTTTCTTATAGCTTTGGTAAACTTAGTTTAGCTTGGTTAAAGAAAATTAAGGAAGGTAGGAGCCAAGTGAAATGACCCGGTGGGTAAGTATTATTGCTGCCAGGTCTGAGGGTCCTGGGGATCAAACTCAGTCATCAGGCTTGACCGCAAGCAACTATACCCACTGAGCTATAGCTGCCAGTCCATATTTTTAAAAAGATTTATTTATTTTACATGTGAGTTACACTGTTGCTGTCTTCAGACACACCAGAAGAAGGCATCAGATTCCATTACATGTGGTTGCTGGGGATTGAACTCAGGATCTCTGGAAGAGCAGTCAGTGCTCTTAACTGCTGAGCTATTTCTCCAGCCCCAATCCATTTTTTTTTAAATTGTTTGTTTGAGACAAGGTCTCACTATATAGTTCTGGCTGGATTCGAGTGGACCAGCCTAACCTCGAACTCACAGAGATCTGCTCAGCAGTTTTTGAATTTAAAAGGCCTTATTAGTGCATGCTCATCATACAAGTAATGGGTTTCATAAAGACAATTTCATTCACATACACTGTTTACTATTACAATACTGTTTCAGTTAGGATTTTATTGCTGTGAACAGACACCATGACCAAAGCAACTCTTTTCTCTTTTTTTTTTTTTAAGATTTATTATTATATGTAAGAACACTGTATCTGTCTTAAGATGCACCAGAAGAGGGCATCCACCATGTGATTGCTGGGATTTGAACTCAGGACCTTTGAAAGAGCAGTCAGTGCTCTTACCCACTGAGCCATCTCACCAGCCTGACCAAGGCAACTCTTATAAGGACAACATTTAATTGGAGCTGGCTTACAGGTTCAGAGGTTCAGTCCATTAGCATCAAGGCAGGCATGGTGCAGGAGGAGCTGAGAGTTCTACATCTTCATCTGAAGCCTGCTAGTGGAAGATTAACTTCCAAGCAGCTAGGATGAGGGTATTTTTTT
The DNA here is from genome assembly GCF_008632895.1 of Mastomys coucha. NCBI lineage: Eukaryota > Metazoa > Chordata > Mammalia > Rodentia > Muridae > Mastomys > Mastomys coucha. Next base: position 6,078,072 of record NW_022196900.1, read on the forward strand.
TTTTTAACTTTTAAAGAAGATTTATTTATTATTATAAATAGGTACACTGCAGCTGTCTTGAAATGCACTGGAAGAGGGCGTTTTTCATTACGGGTGGTTGTGAGCCACCATGTGGTTGCTGGGATTTGAACTCAGGTCCTTTGGAAGAGCAGTCAGTGCTCTTACCCGCTGAGCCATCTCTCTAGCCCCCTAGGATGAAGGTCTTAAAGCCTATGCACACAGTGACACACGTACTCTAACAAGGACACACATACCTCAACAGGGCCACACTTTCTAATAGTGCCACTCCCTGTGCCTAGCATATACAAACCATCACAAGTACTTTCCTCCCTTACCCTCTCAGGTCCTCGCATTCAAAGTATCTCCCCTTCCTTGCCCAAATAAACTAGTCCAGTTCTACTTTTATGCCATATCCATTTATCAATGTATGTATGCATGTATATTTGTATGTATGTGTGTATGTATGTGTATATATATTTACATATGTATCTATTTCTATCTAGAGAGAAGTTCACATTTGTCCTTCTAAGTCTGTCTTTTTTTTTTTTTAACTTACCCAGATGGTCTGTGGTTCCATGCATTCTCCTGAAGAGACACCCTTCTTTATGCTGAACAAAATCCCAGTGTGTGTGTGTGTGTATGTGTGTGTGTGTGTAGTTCACATTTACTTTACTAGACATCTGTTGATGGAGAACCTAGTCGTCTGCCGAATTAAAGAATGACCCATAGAGTTGGGGAGATGCCTCAATGGGTAAAGCAGCATCGGGGCCTGAGTTCAGATCCCCAGCACCCATGTGAAAGGTGGGTATGGTGCCTGTAACCTAGCAATGGGAGGGAGGCAGAGAAGAGGGAGGATTCCTGGGGGGACCACCCAGTCTTGCTGAAACAGTGAACTCCAGGTTCTGTGTTAGATCCTGTCTCAAAAATAAGGTGGAAAGGGTCAGCAGGGTGCTAGTGAGTAAGGGCTCTTACACCTAAGCCTGATGACCTGGGTTTGATCCCCAGGAACCACACGGTGGAAGAGAACTAACTCCTGCAAGCTGTTTTCTGAAAATAAAAACAATATATAAAAAAGAAAGCAATAAGACATCAGTGTTGACATCTGGTCTCCATATGAACACAGTCACATATACACACATACATACAGCACACATATATACACTACAAAACAGTATTACAGGGGCTGGAGAGATGGTTCAGTGGCTAAGCACAGCTGCTCTTCCTGAGAACTCCTGGCTCAATTTCCAGCACCCATATGATGGCTGATGACCATCTGTAACTCCAGTTTTAGGGGATTCAACTCATTCACATGGCCTCCACAGGTACTGCATGCATGTGATACACAGATATACATGCAGGAAAAACACCTGTACACATACAAATAAAATAAAAACAATTTAAACTATGACCTTTCTGTTTTATTGCTTTTTTAAAAAGATTTATTTTATTTATTTTATGTGTATGAGTACACTGTAGCTGTACAGATGGCAGTGAGCCATCATGTGTGTGGCTGCTGGGAATTGAACTCAGGACCTCTGCCAGCCCCACTCGCTCTGGCATAATTCACTGTAGCTGTCTTCAGATGCACCAGAAGAGGGTGTCAGATCTTATTACGGGTGGTTGTGAGCCACCATGTGGTTCCGGGAATCCAAACTCAGGACCTTTGGAAGAGCAGTCAGTGCTCTTAACCTCTGAGCCATCTCGCCAGCCCATTTTATTGCTTTTATTGATCTATGACAATATAATTATATAAAACTCATATGACTATTTTTTAATCAAAAAGTACATGTTTGTTTGTTTGTTTGTTTGTATGTACTTGGGACTCTGGGATACTGTAGACCAGGCTGGCCTTGAACTCAGAAATCCACCTGCCTCTGCCTCCCAAGTGCTGGGATTAAAGGGGTGTATAACCACTGAAACTCTTAATTTGTTTTCAGCAATTATCCTGGAACTAGAAGTGTGTGCCTGCGTATCCAGCTCTTTAATCCATGGTCCTTTCTACAGTAGATGGGATTCTCTGACCATCCATTTTCATCTTGATCTTCACACAGTGAAATGCAGGCCTGCTGTAGGCAGTGTTTATCAGAGTGTTGCTGAGGGAAGGGATGCACTGCTGAGGGAGGGAATGCAGGCGCTTGGAGTGAAGGCCAGGTTTCCCTTCAGGCTCCTCTGAAGTTGAGAGCTTGTGCCAGATTTGAGCCTTCCTTTGCTCCTGCTTCCTCATCTACAATAGAGGAAGGAGGTCTCCATTCCAAGTGCCATTTAGAGGGCCCAATAAAATAATGCCTTTAAAGTGATTGACTTATGGCAGCCACTTAATAAATGATAGCTACTACTAATAATTTTTCAGTAGGAAATCATGCCTCAGTTGCATGCAAAGTGAAATGATAATTGTTTTTTTACTACAACAATACCAGTTACTGTTTTCCAACCCCAGTTATTTTTCCCCTGGCCTCTAGGTCACAGTAAGTTTAAAGTAATGGCAGATGCCAGTAGCCCCGAGTCCTCACATTCTATTCCAAAGACAGTTTGGGTTTGTGGCTCCATCCACTCTGAAACCGCTTATTTTGTGGGAAGTCCTGCCAAATCCGAGGGACTTTTGAGGGTTTCAGCTTGTCTTTGGCTTTTGACACCACTGGCTATACAGTGCTTTCCAAAAAGCAGTGCTGAGGGCTTGTCAAAAGGAGGTGCTGAGGGCTTGACAACTCTGCCCCTGTGAACCAGTAAATGGCATTACAAGCAGGACTTTCAGCAGTGGCCTCTTTCTGCCGCCTGCTCCCTCAATGTTCATATGCAGCAAGAAGGCCCAGTGGCCGAATTCCAGGGCTTTGATTGTGAACTTCTGTCCACGATAGAATAAACACTTGTTCTTCATAAATTAAATAGTTTCAGATATTCTAGAGTAATGGCCCTAAATGGGCTAAGGTGGGAAGATAATTGTTTCCACATTGAGAAGGTGATGTGTGAGGAACTCATGGGCTAGCTAGCGGACAAGACAGTGAAGTCATCAGGTGAGCCAGGTGTGTTGATACAGCCATACAATTCAAACACTGGAGAGGGAGAGGTAGGAGGGACCAGAGTTAAGGAGATCCTCATCCAAAATAAACCAACAAAGACGTTGGTTGTATATGCTGGTCCTTGTTTCTGGAAAGAAATGAGCTAGTGTTGTGTGGCAAGCCACTATGCTAAGGATGGCAGCTGGAACCAGACTAGATTGTGCATTCGTGTAGATGGGAGGATCCAGGAAAGAACCTAAAAGAGTGCTGTCAGTGAGGACGTCTGGAAGGACGGGTGGAGAAAGAGGCTGCAGAGCCTCTGGAAAGCTTGAGAGGATCAGAGAAAGTGGCATCCCTCAAGCTAAGAGAGTGCTTCTTGGAAGTGTTGAAAGCCCACCGTTGCTTCAGATGGGGGTTAACTTACCTTAGAATACGAGTGGGAGTGGGGAGACGACATTCAAACCACACCATACAGCCTACAATTGCTCCTGCTACTCATTCCTAAAGCCAGGAATCTGGCTTTGGATTCATCCCTTACCTTCAGACTCTTGAATTAACTTCCAGTTTCTATCAATTATCAGTTATCTTAGCATGTCTAGAGGTTGTTATGTGCTTTCTGTCCTCTCTCTGTGGTTTTTGCTTACTCTTTTTGCCACTCAGTGTTCACGGTTTTCTACATTGACCTGGCTAGTGTGTTTCCCACCTTGGGATCATCTTGATATTTCTAAATACAATTCCTGTAATGCAGTGTCCTGTATAAACTTCCTCAGCACTGGGAAGGTGGCTCAACAGGTAATGAACGGCCTTAGCTGAGAAACTCATGGACTCCAGTTAACTCCCTGGGACCCTGATGGTAGGAGAGAACAGTTGTGAAAATTGTCCTCTGACCTCCTTACACACACACATGCACATACACATTCATACACATACAGAGAGAGAGAGAGAGAGAGAGAGAGAGAGAGAGAGAGAGAGAGAGAGAGAGAGAGAGAGTAAAAAATGCAAATGTTATAAAAATGAGGAAAAAAGCAAAATTGAACCTCTAAGATATTCATAGTAGAGAAAACTGAATTGAGGGGTATATAGGATTCTCTGGACCACTTTCATAGCCTTGCCATACATCTTAGAAGATTCTAAGTTTTCTTTTAAAAGCCTTCAATCCCAGTACTTGGGAAACAGAAGCAATCTGAGCTCTATGAGTTCAAGGCCAGACAGGGCTACAGAGTGAGACCCTGTCTTAAAAAGATATCTTAAAAAGGAGAAGCACAAGAAACAGAAGGAGGTAGAGGGTAAGGAGAGGGTAGGAAGAGCAGGGAAAGAGGAAGGGAAAGGGGGAGGGGAGAAAGGATCAGTCTCTCCCTCTCCCTCTCCCTCTCCCTCTCCCTC
>NW_022196900.1:6082460-6117665 GCF_008632895.1 Mastomys coucha
TCTCTCTCTCTCTCTCTCTCTCTCTCTCTCTGACAAGGTTTCTCTGCATAGCCCTGGCTGCCCTGGAACACACTCTGTAGACCAGGCTGGCCTTGAACTCAGAAATCCGCCTGCCTCTGCCTCACAAGTGCTGGGATTAAAGACGTGTGCCACCACTGCCCGGCTGTAAGATTTATCACAATGTGATAAAGCACCTAGCATAATGTCTTTTTATTCTTGCACTCCCAAAGCCAGCACAGGCTTAGCAAATGGTAAGTGCTCAGTGTCTCCTAAGTAAATGTTCACTGGTAAATAAAATGATGGGGGTCAGGATGGGATGGTGTTCATTGTAAGCTAACTGGGAATTATAAGCAAGAAGAACTGAAACCTCTCAGAGGTCATAATCAATATGACAGAGTTGGCAGCCACACCAGGATGGACAGTCTACAACATCACCTGTAACCCTACACAGTGTTTACATTTCCACACTCATCCCTTTGCAGGTAAAGTGCCGCAGGTCAACAGGGGTGTTCACTCCAGGTGAGCCTGGCAGGCTGCTGGCACATCCCAGGAGGGTGTGGACTGTGTGTCAAGTGTTTGAAAGCCAAAGAGGGCGGAGAGCAGAGGAACGGGTTGGGAGAAGAATGACACACAGGAGGTGAATCTCCAGTTGGGCAATCCTACCTTGAGCCCTTGAATCAATGAGCTGCATGACCTCGGCTGAGTACCTACCTCCTGTGGGTTCCAGGGTTCGTGGATGTAAAATGAAGGTTTGGACTGGGCTGTCTTTGAAGTTCCTTCCGGGATTTATGCTTGGCGATTGGTGTGAAGTCTGTGGACAGCTGTGGGAGGAAGCAAGTAAGTATGTCTTGGGAACTCTTGGCAACTAGACCATTGACTCCAGGTTAGCAGACATATTCAGAGACAAGAGACCGTGCTAGCATTCTGGACATGGGGAGCTCTGGGGACAGGTGCTCGAAGTAGTGTCTTAAGGATCTAACAGGAGTCTGTCAGAAAGAAGTGTTTCCAGGGATTAGAGTCAGCAGACGTGTGGCACTTAATAAATTTAATGTGTTGGGGGGGGCAGTTTTTATGTGTATTAGCTGAGAGTTTTAAGCATTAACTTTGAACGATGAAATTATCCAGTTACATGTTGACGTTGACGCAGTGTGCCTCCTGGAGCTTGGCCAGGGAGGTGTTCTTCAGTTGAACTGCTGAGATCATGAACTGGAGTTAGTTGTAGCTTGAGGCTGTGAATGACCAAGTAGTAGAAATTTAGGATTTGTTCAGGTTTTTTAAAAAGGTCATTTATTTTTGAAGTTTGCCTGTTTATTGGTTACCAATAACTTTAAAAACTGATTTTAATATTTTTAAAGTAATAATTTTATTTGTGCGTTGATTGTGCAAGATAATGGGTTTCATTTTTTTAAAGAGGTTTAATTGAGAGGGAGAGAGGGGGCAGTAGCAGAAAGTGAGGAGAGAGCATTTTTATTTTTTCATACACTATTTTGGTCATATCTAACCCCACTATTGGTGTCTCCTGCCTCCTCCTGGTTTTCTTTGCTAATGGTCTGTCTTCTCCTTCTGAATGTGTACTTCTATCTAATGAGAGAAAACATGAGGTGTTTGTCTTCCTAAGGATAGCTTAGTTCACTTAACATCATGTTTTTCAGTTCTGTCTATTTTTTTCAAAGATAATGTCATTCTTTTTCATGGCTACCTAAAGCTCTACTTCATATATGTGTGTGTGTTTCTCTCTGTGTAGCCCTGGGAGTCCTAGAGGGAGAGACTGGCCTTAAACTCACAGTGATGTGCCTGCCTCTGCCTCCCAAGTATTGGGATTAAAGGTGTGTACCACTATCAACTGGTTTATGCCATACTGTTTAACGCAGTGACAGTCAAGTAGGCTGATCCTATAGCTTGACTATAGCGGATGATAAACATGAATGTGCAAGTGTCTCTGTTGTGTACTGACTTTCACACCTTTGGACCCAGAACTGGAATAGCTGCCGTCTATGGTTGTTAAAGCCTTTTTTTTCCTTTTTTTTTTTTTTTTTTTTTTTTTTTTTTTTAAAGAATAGTGTTATTAATGGCTTTGACAAGTACATTAAAGTACTTGGGAAGTACAAGGAAAAGTAAACATTTAGCCCAGTATGAACACATGGCTATAATCTTAGTCTAAGGCTAACTCAGGAAAATTGTGAGTTTGAGGTCAAGTTAGACACTCTAGTGTTACATAGTGTTACATAGTGTGTTACATAGTGATATTCTGTTTCACAAGGGAAAGAAATGAAAAAAGGGTCTATCTAACTGTGTGACTTTGTCATAAACAGCTAGTTAGGACCTGGAGGATAACATGGATGAATGAGTCATTATGGTCTGTATCATGGGCTAACAATTCTGGGAAGCTTCTCTCTGCTCCCTGGCATTAGAGCTTTTATGTCTTAGAAAGAACTGAAATCATGAAGGTTTCCTTGGGAAACTAGGCTTAGGGTGACTCCTTTCAGATCTGGTGTTCCTTAGAAAAACAGTTACAGGATCACTCATGTGGGTTACTTGCCTGTTATCTTGAAAGTTTTGACAGCCGGGCAGTGGTGGCGCATGCCTTTAATCCCAGCACTTGGGAGGCAGAGGCAGGCGGATTTCTGAGTTTGAAGCCAGCCTGGTCTACAGAGTGAGTTCCAGGACAGCCAGGGCTACACATAGAAACCCTGTCTTGAAAAAAAAGAAAGAAAGAAAGAAAGAAAGAAAGAAAGAAAGAAAGAAAGAAAGAAAGTTTTGAATTTGAATCCTAGTAAAACAGACCCCAGTCAAATGTTAGTGTGGCTGCATGTCCTTTGTAGAGACCAACACTGAGTGGGTCAGAAGCAGAATAAAATGTCCCTGTTGGGGAAAGAAGGAAACAGCCGAAACCAAGAGTGAAAGAAAATGGATTAAATTTGAGGTCACAGAAAGAGGAGACAGAACACAAAAGTAGCAATCGTTAACATTCCTGAGAACTTACTCTATGTCAGGTATGGTTTGAAATCATGGACTATAGTAATCTGGAAGTATTCACAAGAGGAAAACTCAGGGATAAAGAAGTTAAATGGTCACTAGAGAGCAGTCAGGGGTGACTTGTAGAGGCCTAGGGTTCAATAGGAGAGCTATTATGTTCAATCACTATACCCTGATGCACTCACAACCTTTCAAGGTTGTTTATGACTCAGATTCTGTATCTCTAGCACACAGCCTGAGGCTGGAAGGTAAGACGTCTTGTTGAATGTTCCTAAACTGAATAGAACCCAGCAAATTCAACCTGGGGCTTGACCTAAGACCTTCAGTTTATGGTAGGCGCTGCGCCGCTGGGCTCAGCAAGGCACTAGAGAGATAAAGACTGCTAGCTAGTCTCAAAGGACTGGCCGCAGAAATCCAGTTTAACATGCTGATAGAGAGTCGTGGGCAACATTTCCCTTCAAGGCACTAGAGGGGAGAGGAAAACCATGGGTACTTAAGAACCCAGAGCCCAGAGAATCGAGGAAGCAGCTTGGTCATTATATTGCACATTCTCCGAATTGACTGCTGGTAAGCAGTGGGCACTGGGTGCAAGTGTAGACGTAGGCAGAGCCTATTCTGAGTCCTATTCCTTATGCTGATATAAGATGGGGCACCTAAGCCATAGGTCCCTGCAGATCTCCTTAGGACCTCTCTTCTGGTTTGCATGGGCAGACAAGACTAATTTTAGGTCCCATTATTGCCTTCAGTGGACCTTTAAATGTTTATCTCACTGACCACTAATTGAAAGCTAAAGATGGCTTGGATAATCTTCAGGACCACTGATGAACATTCTGGAACAAGAATGCTTGTAATACTGCCTATGAATAACCACAAAAAAACACTTGTCTTTTTTTCTGGCTGGTCTGAGTCCTAAAATGTAAAGGTAGAGAGGTGCTGAGGTCTAAATGCTTCCTGCTAGCCTCTTCCACTGTTGCCACCATGCCTGCATACAAATGGACCATTTCCTTTCCTTCCTCGGCATGGATAAAAACATACAGAACAAAAACTTACTTACTAATTAAGCCAAGCAGTGGTGGCACACACCTTTAATCCCAGCACTTAGGAGGCAGAGGCAGGAGGATTTCTGAGTTCGAGGCCAGTCTGGTCTACAGAGTGAGTTCCAGAACAGCCAGGGCTACACAGAGAAACCCTGTCTGAAAAAAACAAAAAACAAAAAACAACCATCAAAAAAACAACAAACACCTAATTAAACAGAAATAGGGTACAAATTCACAAGTATCTGTCCTCAACTGGCTCCATTTAGAGCAGTGGTTTTCAATCTAACTAATGCTTCGACCCTGACCCTTTAACACAGTTCCTCATGTTGTGGTGACCCCCAGAATAAAATTATTTTTTGTTCCTTCATAACAATTTGCCACTGTTATGAATTGTAAAGTAAACATTTGTGTTTTCCTATCATTTTAGGTGGCCCCTGGGAAAGGGCTATTTGACCCCTATAAGGGGTCTCTACCTATAAGGTGAGAACCAGTGGCTTAGGGTGATCAACACATGGCTATTTTAGTCCTCCTCAAACTGAAGTAATGGGACACACAGTCAGGGAGAAGCTGGAGTAGGGTCCCGTAGGGGATCATAGATCTGGGGGACCCTAATTCTCTCATATTCTGCTGGTCTATGGGCCCCCAAAGTGTCACTTCTTTTTTTTTTTTTTTAAGATTTATTTATTTATGTATATGACATCATTGCTCTCTTCAGACACACCAGAAGAGGGCATCAGATCCCATGGTTGTGAGCCTCTGGAAGAGCAGTAGGTGCTTTTAAATACTGAGCCATCTCTCTTAACCCCAAAGTGTTACTTCTTAGGGCATCTTTCTTTTCTGCCTCCTGGGAAAAGCCTGGAAGGCTTCTTCACAGGGAACCACCATGGAAGCCCAGCGGCCAATATAGAACTCACTGGACACAAGAATCCGGGAGGAGGACTGAGCCTGGCTTCTGTGGTGTTGGGCAGAGGCCTCCTCATTAGCAGCAGGCAGCCCAGTTTACGAAGCCTCCTGTAAAGAGGATTCTGGGAAAGAACCCTTTTCCAAGTTACTGTCACTGTATGTCCCCTCACTGGTAGTCTGTCCACGTCTGCTGGGTGCTGATTCCCCGGGGACTGGCATTTTATGAGAGGTTTGTTGCAGAAGCGTTTTGGATGGTTCGAACCACTTGAGCCCCCTTTTCCTTCAGCTACAGATGCAGACAATAGGATTATCAATAGGTGGTTACTTAACATCAGGCCTGTCACAGGCCTAGAAGGGAATTACACAGCCATGGATTTATAGTCTAAACTCAAAAGATGTGAAGATAACAAGAAAGCCCCATGGTTTGGGTTGGGATGTAAGACACTTGTTTGCTTCAAAGGTCTTAAATTACATAAAAATAAATAAATAGCCCCAACTTTTGTCTCTGTCTCCCCAACATGAAAAAGCTAAAGAGCAGTCAACAAATTCATAGGAGAGAACAAGGACGTGCATCTTCAAGGAGAGGTCCTCTGAGAAGCTCACCATCTCAAAACAGCCCAGGTCACGGCTTTTGTGAATCAACTTTAAAAGGAGCCAGATAAATTTGTGGCCTGCGATAACATCTCTAGTGACTGCAGTCTAGACAGGATAGTAGGTTCCCAGGCTTCACTCCTTTTCCACCTCCTAGGTCGCAAAGGCCACAGGAGTGCACTGGGAATATCTTCCCCCAGGGTCCTTGCTGGTGTTCAGTTCTCCCTCAGCAAACTGTCTCATTTTTCATCTCTACCACTCTTCAAAATGTGGAATAACTTCTGGGTCGATGGAGTAAGTTGCACGCTGGCTGTTTAAGAAGCTTGGTGTGGCTTCCCTATGAGGACTGCAGATGCATGCAAACCCTTCCACACTGGACTCCGTCTGGAAACCAGTTCTGCAGATGTTGCTAGGACCCCAGAGACTCTTGCTTTCTTTTAAAAGTCGTTCCTGGAACTGACAGCCGGAAAACAAACAATGATCTTGCTAAACCCGAGGGCAAGTAGATTCATAACTCTATAGTAATGACAGGAACATAGAGAGTGTTTAAATTCTAATAAAAACAGCTAAAATGCACTTTAGGCAGCTTGTATTCTAGGCCTTGCCTGCCCTGAGAGCTTTTAAGGTATTATCTTGTTTAATTCTCCCATAATTCTTACAGCATGGGTATTATGTATTATTATCCCAGTTTTATAGATGGATATTATTACACCTTAACCTTACACCAGAATTTATGGCCAAATATCAAGTTCTCTACTTAGTGTCCCTATTTGGACATTCATTTGGATGTTACAAGTTTAAAATTTCCCAGACTCTGGTCAGTGAGATGGCTCCACAGATAAAGGAGCTTGCTGCCAAGTTAATGATGACCTGGGTTTAATCCCCAGCATTCACTTAGTGGAGGGAGAGAAGGGATGGCTGCTAGTCATTCTCTCAAATACACATGAGTGCCCTGGCATGTGGCCTGCTTGTTTATAAACACACACGCATACATACAAATAACAAACAAACAAACAAACAAATAAATAAATATAAAAACCCAAACTTCCCCAAACTTGACTCCCAGTGTTTTGTCTCATTCTCCTGCCCCCAACAAACCTCAGGGCTCCCTCATCCCAGGTAATGGCAATTCGTGCCTTCAAGCTGCGGAGGCTAAAATCCTTGGAGTCATCTTTGACTCAGCATTTTCTCTTATGCCCCCTCTCCAATCTGGTCAGCAAATCCTGACTATCTCCAGACTCTGACAGCTTCTTGCTCTCCACAGCTCTCAGCCCCGTTCAAACCATCTTCTCTCGCCTGGACCACTGGGTCACTTTCTCCTACCTCGGGCCCTCCAAATCCTATCCTTGTCGTGGTAACAGGGGAGTCTTACTAAAATGCAAACTCAGGACCTTCCAGGGCTTTCATCTGACCCAGGGGAGAGTCTCCGATGGCTGCAGAGCCTCAGCAGAGGCCAGTCTTCTCTGACCTCCTCCTCACTCACTAGCTCCAGCAGCCTGGCCACACTTCCCCTGGGGAAAGCCAAGAGAACTGTCGCCTCTGTTTCCCTCTGTCACCAGAATTTTGGATCTCCATCTCTACTCCCACAGCCACAGGGTTTGAACTAATCCCCTCCCCCACTGCCCCCACGCCTCCTCCCTCCCCTCTTCTTCCCCCAGGCCTTAATTCCAGTGACACTTTCCTAGAACGGCTGGTTTATGACAGGCTTCCTCAACGATTCTCATGATCTTTTCCTGCTTCCAGTTCCTTAATGCTTATTACAGTCAAACGCTGCAATGTTTATTGTCTGCTTCCCTCCAATAGAATTGGTGAACTGTGTGGACAGGGTGCTTTGCTTGATTTCCTACCGTGGCATCCCCAGTGCCCGGGGTAGCATCTAATGCAGAGAGGTGCCCACAAGAGCACACACCTTGTTGAATGACTGAATAATTGAAGAAAGCAAGACCTGCTTGACTTTGTTCAAATACTAAATGGGAATTCAAGGCACAACTCCTGAAGCTTCATTGCAGAACATATTTGCATAGATTCGACATAGATAGCCTGTATATAATAAAATTAATATGCCTACCAGTAAGAAATTGTCCCACATACGTAGAAATCAATAAACGACAAAAGAATTCCTTAATGTAGCTTGTGTCTGGCTTTGGCTAATGCCCAAAGAGGAGCCAGCCTTGAATAGAGGATTTCCTAACTTATACACAACATAGGCTTATGCATTCTATATATGCAGCCATCCTTAAATCTCTCAGTCCCGGCCCAGGTTACACTGTGAACAAGCTAAGCAAAGACAGGAGACTATAAATCTGTTTTATTTTTGTTTTTCTTTTTCTTTTTTTGTTTTTGTTTTTAAGCAGATGGGAGATACCAGTGTTGTTCTTTTTCAAACAGTTGTAACTTGGGGTCATTTTGCCCACCTGGAAAAATTATGCTTTTCTCAAGAAGAGAACTGGGTGCTTCGTGGCAGATCAGGCTTTACACATTGGTTGTGACTCTGTGCACTTGAACTGCTGGTGGAGGTATGCTCTTTGATATGAGGATGGCTCTAATGGGCTGGTTGTAAGTAAAGGGCTCTGTCCTGTGTTATGGAAATGGGCCCTAAAGTCTGGTCAGTCCTGGTGAACAAACATACATCCTGGATCTGAAATCTCTGCTATCTCTAGCAGGCCTGGTTTAGCATGCTACTTATCTTTGTGGTCTTTTGGAGGCAGAGTTCTACTTTGTGTGGCTTAATGTCTACTAAGCAAATCTGTTGGAAAGTTCTGTATCTATATCATATACATAAATATGTAGGACATATATGATTGTAGCATGTATACATGCACATACTGAATGATATCATGCCCATTTCCTTCCATTTGGGATATCCACATTTGTGGCTCTTACATGGAGTTTGTATTTTTTAGTGCGTCATTTTAGTCACCATGGAATACAGGGCTTTTAAATTCACATTTTTAGGGCTGGAAGATGGTTTAGTGATAAAGTGTGTGCTGCACAAGAATGAGGACCTGAGTTCATACCCAAAGTACTCAAGGAAAAAAGCACTGAGGTCCAGTGCTGGGAGGTGGAGCCCAGAGGGTCACTGGAGCTCAATGGCCAGCCAGTCTAGCCAACCAGAGAGCCCTGGGTTCAGTGAAAAGGCAGCCCCACCCCCTAACACGAACAGACACCTTCTTAAAAATAAAATGGAGAGAAGTTGAGAAACCTAATACTGACCTTACACGAACACACACACACACACACACACACACACACACACACACACACGGTTGGGGGGAGAGGCATTTTTATTGTGTTTCTTGTACTAAGACATTCAAATTTAATGGGCAAGGCGTGGAAAGTCTCCATACAAGGATGTGATCAGTGATAGAAGGGGCCCAGGAAAGTTCTGGGGAAAGGACACCATTTCTTAACCTAAGGGGCAGGCACAGAAGTGATTGCTTGTTCTTTATTTTATTTTTTTAAACTGTGAACAAATATTTTATACACAATTTCACATATGGAATACAGTTTATAATTAATTAGGGTTTTTCTTCAATCCTGTCCATTCATTCCTTTCTGGAATCAACTAGTATTAACAATTTATTTCTTTTTAAAAATATTCTCTCTCCTCTCTCTCAACCTCCTACTCTTGTCTTTACTCTAACCTCTTGTTCCCTCTCTCTCCTTCCTCCTCTCTCCACGTGGCCATGGCTGGCCTCTACTTTTCTACCTCTCTCTCTCTCTCTCTCTCTCTCTCTCTCTTTCTCTCTCTTTCTCTCTCTCTCTTTCTCTCTCTCTTCTATAATTAAAAATCCTTAAAACAAAAAAAAATCTTTATTAATTTAGCTGGGCAGTGCTGGCATACTTCTTTAATTGCTGCACTTGGAAGACAAAGGCAGGTGGATCTCTGTGAGTTCGAGGCCAGCCTGGTCTACAAAGCGAGTTCTAGAACAGCCAAGGTTACACAGAGAAACCCTGACTCAAAATCAAGCAAAGAAACAACAACTTTAATTTATTTTATGTGTATGAGTGTTCTGCCTGCATGAATCTATGTGTTTCTGGTGCCACGGAGGACAGAAGAGGACATTGAATCCTCTGGAACCGGACAGAAAAAAGTTTACAAAGCTGCCAGATGAAGAGCTACAGGGAGTCGATGGTTGATGGCAGAGGGAGAATCAGGTTACCCAGTCGCAAGCAGTCAGTACTAAGCTCATGTACATGCAAGTAACACCAAGTGGACTCAGTGGGTCTGTCTGTCTGTCTGTCTGTCCACTCATCTAGTTCCTACTGAGGTGTGTGTGTGTGTGTGTGTGTGTGTGTGTGTGTGTGTGTGTAATAATAGTTATTGAAGAAAAGCTCATGAATCTGAGAGGGAATGGAGAAGGAGGGAGAAGAAGGGGTCAAAATGATGTAAATACTGTGTGCTTATATATGAAGTTCTAAAAAAATCCAAACCCAACTTGAGGTATCTACTTTCCATAGCAGCTACCATTTACATCCCCAGTTCTGACTACCAGCCAATCAATTGGTTTATTGGCACCTATATTGGGAGGCTCCTATTGCCTGTAATTCTAGGTGATTGATGCTTCTGAACTCCAAGGGCACACGAGTTTTCACATGCACACACATAGTTTAAAAATTCATTTTAAAAAAGAATGATTCAGCCAGGCAGTGGTGGCTCACGCCTTTAATCCCAGCACTTGGGAGGCAGAAGAGGCAGGTGGATTTCTGAGTTCGAGACCAGCCTGGTCTACAGAGTAAGTTCCAGGACAGCCAGAGCTACACAGAGAAACCCTGTCTCGAAAAACCAAAAAACAAACAAAACCAACCAACCAACCAACAAACAAACAGAATGATTCAGGGGGCTGAAGAGATGGCTCAGTGGTTAAAAGCACTGACTGTTCTTCCAGAGGTTCCCAGCAACCACATGGTGGCTCACAACCATCTGTAATGGGATCAGATACACTCTTCTGGGATGTATCTGAAGATAGCTACAATGTATTCATATACATAAAAATAAATAAATCTTTTTAAAAATAACTAAAAAAAGAATGATTCATTATATTCAATCTGTGTGCATACTAAAATTTGTCTGACCAGTCCTCTATTGTGAAACAGTAATTTTGTTTCCATCTTTTTCTATAATAGATAATGTTGTAGTCATTATCTTCATGGCAAACCTATTTGCCAATATGAAAATATATTTGCAGGATAATGTTCTAAAAGTAGAGGCATTATGTCAAAGTGTGTGTGTATGTCTGCATGCACGCGCACTTGTGCACATGTGTGTTTGTAACATTGATTAGATAATGCCAAATTCTCCTCTGTAGCCTTGGTAATAGTTTTCATTCCCATCAAGAATGTGTGTGAGAAGTTAGATGTTCCTGGCATTGGGCCCAATTGTGTGCAATATTTCACTCATATGTGAATTTGTTTTCCTTTAGAATGAATGTGGGTGGAGGTCAGAGGGCAACTTGCTTGGATTGATTATTTCCTTCCACCATGCCGATTTCAGATACCAAATTCAGGTTGTCAGGCTTTATCGTCTCTGGCTTGACTCTTTTCTTCTGGGAGAAGTTATGTAGATACCACTAGATTATCAAAATACCGGAATCACTGCTTGGCCAGGCCTGGTGGCTCAAATCAGTAACCCCAGTGCTAGGGAGGTTAAGGCAGATGAAGTACCTGTTTGATGCCAGGCTGACTATGTAACAGTGGTAGGTCAGCCTGAGCTACATAAACTCTGTGTCAAGGATATACACCCACAGACCCACCTTCTAACACACACACAGGGTGTGGGAGAGAGAGAGAACATGGACCAAAATCAATACATGGAGCAAGTCTTACACTTGGAAATTCAATATAAAGAAAAGGTTTGCAAGAAAAACACTTGAAATGTCTTGTGTGTTTACAATAAAACGAAACCCATAAGGCCAAATCCATGCACTTACTTTAGTAGACTCTTTTATTAGCCAAGTGCACCCGTTCTAAAAAAGGCTAGGATAAAGCCCACTGCAGTGAAATCCATGTGTATCAAACAGTTATCTTCAGCTAACATGGTTTCTGTTTGGGGATTTTTTTTTTTTTTTTTTACTTAGTTCAATACACAGAGCTTTCTGCAGGGGAGGAGCCCTGTCCATCCTCAGTGACTGAGTTGCATGCACCTCCCTCATGACCTCCCATCCTAGAAGACGCAGCATTTCTTGCACCTGGATATAATGAGATTGGACCCAAAGTGACTCCCTCAGCCAAGGACCAGTGGTGACTGCAAATGTGACCTCAGCAGTCTCAGAAGATACTCAGAAGAAGTAGATACTCAGAAGTATCTCTCCTCGATTTGGGCCACACATCTGTGTAAGATATAGATAGATCTCTATGATCTTCCCTCTCCTTCAGACTTCAGCTTAGAGGTCAGGAAACCCTCGTCTACATCCCAACAGCATTACATGGGTCAACACGCAGAATGCAATTAATTGTGAGGTAAATGTTAATTGTCATTATCACTGTCGGTTCCAGCCTGGGGCTGGAGAGATGGCTTAGTGGTTAATAGCACTGACTGCTCTTCCAGAGGTCCTGAGTTCAATTCCCAGCAACCACATAGTGGCTCACAGCCATCTGTAAGGGGATCCTTTTCCCTTTTCTGGTGTGCCTGAAGACAGGGACAGTGTACTCACATACATAAATAAATAAATCTATAAAAAAAAAAAAGACAAAGATTTTGTGTCTCATAGGAGGCAGATAATATTAGCAGTAAGACCTCCTAAACCGTGATGTTAAAGTTCTCTTTGAGGATAAAATTAGGACATTAGCTTGAAACAAATAAAAGATATAGTCTAATAGGGGTGTGGCTATGACTAAGAAAGATGAAATACAGCAAACTGTGTTCTACTCCGTTGAGAGCTGTTAGTGTGTGTGGAGTGTCCTGCCTGGACTAGAAAACAGTCCGAGGGAAGAGACTGGCAAATGTGTTCCTGATATTTATCTGACAAAGGACAGTAGGCAACAGTGAGCTCCCAGACAGACCACTGGGAGCATTCGGCTCACGCTCTCTCATGGCTCCACTTCTCTCCGGGCTGACTCCTCTGGTTTTCGTCCCAATGGTCCTGGGAAAGCCTCTCCTGTCAGCTCCCAGTACTGTGCACACTAAGTGTCATGACACTGTCACAGCTGGGGTTTACTGATTCTTTGGTGTCTGACTTCCCTCCTGGGCAGCAAGCTGCATGAAGAAAGAGGCTCTGCCAGTCTTTTCTGCCTTTGCATCTCACTTCCTGGCACTCGCAGGCATTCAGGAAATAACTGTTAAATGACTGAATAAGCAAATCAAAGACCCAGTGAATATGACTTTCCAGGAAGATTTTCCTGTAAAAGAAGAATGTTCTGAACAGAACAGGGACTGAGACTCTGAGACTCTGAGGGACTGCAGCCTCACTGCAGCACTTGAACACAAGATAGAAAATGCAAGTGCTGATTTTTTTGTTTGTTTGTTTTTGTTTTCAACTTGACACAAGCTAGAGTCATCTGACAGGATAGAATTTTTTTTTTTTTTTTTTTTTTTTTTGAGACAGGGTTTCTCTGTGTAGCCCTGGCTGTCCTGGAACTCACTCTGTAGACCAGGCTGGCCTCAAACTCAGAAATCTGCCTGCCTCTGTCTCCCAAGTGCTGGAATTCAAGGCATGTGCCACCACCGCCCGGCAGACAGGATAGAACTTTAATTGAGAAAATGTCTCCATCAGATTGACTTATAGGCAAGTCTGTGAGGCATTTTCTTCATTTCTAATTGATGGAAGAGAACCTATCCCATTTAGGGTTGTGTCATCCCCAGGTGGGTGGTCCTAGGTTGTATAAAACAGCAGGTTGAGCAAGTCTAGGGGAGCAAGTCAGTAAGCAGCACCTCTGTGGCCTTTGCTTCAGTGCCTGTCTCCAAGGTCCTCCCTTGAGTGCCTGCCCTGGCTTCCCTCCCTCGGTGATGGTGATGAACTGTAGGCTACAAGCTGAAATAAACCCTTTCCTTTCCAAGGTGCTTTTGGTCACTGCAAACTAGGACAGCAGGTGAACAGGAGCTGAGGGACTTTGGAGATGGGACAACAATTATGCAAATGGCTGAGTGACATCCCACCCTAAGCCTTGAATTGAACGTGGCTGCTGTGCAGGGCTAAGGAGGGAGGGGAAGAAGGTTCTAGGCGTAGATGAACAAAAGAACAAAGAAATCAAGTTCAGAACTTAGAGTGTGTGCAGAGGAGCGATAGCAGACCCTGTTGGGGAAGTTAGGCTGGGATTTCTAGGAGAGGTCTCTGCTTCCCTGCTGCAGACCGGGTTCATTACGGGGACCCCAATTTCCACGGGATGAGAATTCTGGTCAGGTGGGCAATTAAGTCAGCAGATGACAAACAGACTCAAGATACAAGGGTGTGTTGAGTTTGAATGTATTTGTATAAGGTGAAATTCAGGCTTAAATACCATATAGCAAGCAGGGTAGATGACAAGAGTCACATAGGCAGGTGGGGGTTACAGCAGGGGATGCAAGACTGAGGTCAGACCCCAAGGTCAGAAGGGTCTGGTAGCCAGGTGTGAAGCAGGAGGAAGAAGAGTGGAGCCCTCTCTGTTGAGGCTATTTTGGTATTCCTATGTTAATTCTATGGTTCTGCTGGAGGCAAGTAGTGGGGAGTTCCGACCTAACACTTCTTGCTAATGTCCTTGAGTGGAAGCCCTTCATTACTCTCTAGTACGTAAAACATTTCTAACTGCTTTAAGGAATGTGCTAGACCTCTGTTGCCAGCTCTGGCAAGGCAGATTCCTTGAGAGAAATTCCAAGTTATGGACAGCTTGGTATTAAACTAGGATAGGTTGGTAACATTGTGTTGGCCAGGAAACAATGTCCAATCTTAGCCATTTACGAATCATTATACTTGGGGTACCTTTATGCCTAATTATGAGGGCATGTTGATGATTGGAAAGACTGATCTGGAACACGTCTGAGTTAGGAGATACCAGCGACTGTCTGAAATCCAGGAGGCACAGATCTCCTTTTGGATCCTTATTGCCTCTTATCCTTAATCAGGATTTTATCCCCGATATTTTGGATGTGACTGGAGTAGACGAGTGTGAGTGGCACTTCCCTATGGAGGAAATCCCTGAATTATATCAGGAAGGGAAGGTTCACTTCTGTCGTGTTCCCCAAATAATGGTGTGGGTGATGACAAGGGCCAAATGACCCCAGGCAGAGGCCGGTTGAATGGCTTCCCAAAAGATTCACAGCGGTTATCACACTTCAAAAAGGCCTCACCGTTGTGACCTCCCAGGATCCAGACTCTGGCTGTTTGCCCAGGAGGCTTGGGAATGTGATCCATCAGTGCCCGGTGGTCTAGGTTTCCTGCTGTCTATAACCAGGACAGCAACTTCCCAAAGGAAAAGAAAAACTTGATAGCCGAAGATATCAGATGCTCCTGGGTTAGGCATTCTGGCCCTGTAGATAGGTCACACGGAAGTTCCTCCCCTAATCGGTGGTCAGCTTGCCAAGCCACAGCAAGAAATACAGTTGGGAAAGGACAGCCACATTCAGTGGCTCATGTATTCATGTCCTGTAGGAGAGTCTAAAGCCATAGTTTGAGAATTAGAACTATAATTAGTTTGCTTGGTAAATTTGGATTAAGACAAGGGGAAATATTGAAAGAATGTTTTGAGGTATGTGGCTTACATCTCTATAATAGGAAGATATTCACCTCAGAATCTCCTCAGCTACCACCTTCAGCGCCTTCAGAATTCAGCCACTCTGCCATGGGATCTCCTGAGCATGGCTTGTCTGACTGCCTCATGCTCTCATGGCTGGTCGGCCTCCTTCTTAACGAGCCTGCCTTCACATGGACATCATTGCCTTCCCAGTCTAAGGACTACTGTTTCTTTAAGGAGACTTAGGCAATCTCTGCTCTAATCCATTACGTGGTGATGACCCAGTTTAACTCTCAGAGGACAATCTCATTTCTAATTCTTTCAGAATCGCTCACTGATGAGAACTGCTAACACTTTACAGTCTGGAGATTCTGGGGCCCTCTGAGCCCCAGGTGGCTTAGGACAATCTTACTTAACACTGTCAGAATTTTATAAACTTTTCTGATCATATCCCATTCCCATCTGTATCTTTGTAATTAAGACACTCATACCTGTTATTTTATCCTGTCTTCCCTCCTCTTCCTCCTCCTCCTCCCTCTTTTGAGACAGGACTAGAACTCTCTATGAAGACCAGGCTCAGAGTATTGAAACTTGTCAAGGAGACTATTACAGAGGCTAGGGCTTGATTAGCAGGGCACAGTCTTACCCGTGTCTCTAGGTCTACAGAGGGCAGCTGGGCCAGTAGGAGTAAAAGTCAAATCCTGCACCAGAGGGAACATGCATTCCATCTGTGAGATCTTGGGAAGAGGGTTGTCATGTGAAGTGGCATTTGGTGTAACAACAGCACCTGGGGAAGTAGAAGGAAGGATCATAAGTTCAAGGCTAGCCTGGGCTACATAAAGAGACCCTATTAGAGAGAGAGAGAGAGAGAGAGAAAGAGAGAGAGAGAAAGAGAGAGAGAGAGAGAGAGAGAGAGAGAGAGAGAGAGAGAGAGAGAGAGAGAGAGAGAGAGAGAGAGATTGTCCTGAACTACAATAGTGGAGCTGCATGGAATGGAGGCTGACTGGCTCTCAGACCCAGAGGTCTACCAGCTAACCACTTCTGGATAAATTAGAACATCTTATATTGCTGTCTTCAAACAGCATAGATACAGGTCATTACCAAACACCCACACTGCACCAGTGCAGGACTACAAATCTTATTTTGTTTGCAACAAGCTTGGGGATTCCCTACCTCTAACTGGAACCCTTAAGTGTTCAGTAACACAACGTGGTCACCCATATGTGATGGGATTGGGTTTTTGAGGCAGGAGGATTTAGAGGAAAAAACCCTCAAGATATTGCTATTGTGCTGGGCTCACCCTCAGTTACTTAGTGACTATGACAAAAAGAAAAAGATGTTGCAATTGGAACTTTTTATTCCTTTATTTGCATTCATTTTAGGCTAAAATTGTTCTGGTGCAGAAAGCCTTTGTTCTGCAGTTTCCCCTGGGATATGGTTTGCTTCAGTGCAGCCTCCTCTTCAGGGACAGTTGGTTTTCAGTGAGGTTGTCTTATTTAGTGAGGCAGAGGAGCTCACCCATGGGTTGACGTCAGGACTGTGTGTCTGAAGCTCAACGGCATTGTGGATGTTTAGCTCACCCGGAGATGTTCAGTGACTCCAGAATCAGCACCAGCCTCTGTTTTAGAGCATGGACCACAAAAATTCAGCATTCCTTGGGGGTCACCAACCCTGTGTCCAGTCCACTGTTGGGCCTTGGCAGTCCCACCAACTCGACTATTATGCCTCAGAAATAGCTCAATGTGGATTTTTAAAAAAAGATTTATTTATTTATTTAATGTATATGGGTACACTGTGGCTGTATTGATGGTTGTGAGCCATCCTGTGGTTATTGGGAATGAAGGTCGCTCACTCCAGTCAGCCTCGCTCACTCCGGCCTAAAGATTTATTGATTATTGTATCTAAGTACACTGTAGCTGTCTTCAGACACACCAAAGAAGGAGTCCGATCTCATTACAGATGGTTGTGAGCCACCATGTGGTTGCTGGAATTTGAACTCAGGACCTTTGGAAGAGCAGTCAGTGCTCTTAACTGCTGAGCCATCTCTCCAGCCCCTCAATATGGATTTTTAAGATGACATCATTCAGATACTTGGTGGCTTTTCAGATGTTCATATTCTTGATAGCCTAGGCAGTTTTACAGGCATCCTTAGAAATAAAAGAAACATGAAGATTTGAACCTCTTCATTTGCACACTTTTATGATTTCATAGGGTTTTTCTAGTTCAAGAGAGCAGTGAACCATTTCCACAGGCCACCCCAGGCCACTTATAGGAAGAATTCAAACCATCCAATCCTGATGGTCAGTGTGAGAACACTTAGGAGATTGGAGGGGGCTGCGTTTAATAATGTGCTAGTGAACTGCCTGGGTTCAAATTCGGACACTACCGCCTGTTTACTGTGAGGTGTGGAGTAGGTCTTGCTTGTAAATGGGGATAATGATGGAACTGGCTTTACTGGGTTATGGGGATCAAACCTGCTAACTAGTAAGAATAGAACAGTGCTTAAAAATATGCTAACTAGTGTGGGGGCAGTGAGGTCTGCACATTGGAAATGCTTAGAGAAATTAGCCATTATCTTGATTAAATTGAAGTCATGTTTTCTTTTCTTTTCTTTTCTTTCTTTCTTTCTTTCTTTTTTTTTTTTTTTTTTCCTGTTTTGGTTTTTCAAGACAGGGTTTCTCTGTGTAGCCCTGGCTATCCTGGAACTCACTCTGTAGACCAGGCTGGCCTCGAACTCAGAAATCCACCTGCCTCTGCCTCCCAAGTGCTGAGATTAAAGGCGTGCGCCACCACTGCCGGGCTGAAGTCATGTTTTCAATCTAATCCAAGCGCTTGATTGGATTCAGGAGGCATCGAGTCTTCACTAACTCCATAATTCTAAGCTTCGTTTCTGAGGAGGGTCACTTGCCAAATACATCATCTTAACCACTTTTTAAATGTTCATTTTATTTATTATTATTGTATGTATAGGTGTGTATGTTTGATGTCTGTGTGATGTGTGTGTGTGTGTGTGTGTGTGTGTGTGTGTGTGTGTGTGTGGTGTGTGAAAGGGCAACTTCAGGAGGCGGATCTCTCCTTCTCCTCTGGCTCTGAAGACCGCACTCAGGCCACAAGGCTTGTGTGCCAAGCCCCTTTCCTCACTGAGTTATTTTTCCAGTGCCATCTTACCTAAAGGATCTCACCCTGGTCAGCAGCAAGAGAGCTCAGAGATATAGAGATGCCTGCTGACAATCCTACCCGAGTTCAACTTTTGGAAGCCTACAAAGTGGATGGAGAGACTTCTGAAAGTTGTCCCTACACACGCAATGCACTGGGGGCGGGCAGTGTGCATGAGCACAAGTAAATAATATTTAATAAAGATCCCTCCTTACATAAAGATCAGACCTCACCCAGAACCCTTGGTCAGACTTGGGCGGCCCCTACAGTTCATGCTTTCCTACAGCCCTTCCTAGAAATGCTTACCTGGAGAGACCTAAGTTCACTGGACAGTTGTTCTGTAATGGGTTCCAGAAGACTTCCAATTTAGAACGCCCCAGGGGGGCCCATCCTTTGCATGTCTTGGCATTTGGCGTGTTCTGGAATCTTCTTGGCCTGTGTGTGATGTTTCAGATGATTGAGCTGGCAGGACAGGGTGGGGCCGTCCCAGCGGACTCCAGGAAGGAAACCAAGTCTGTCAGTACGGACAGCTGCAGCCGGATGAAAATGGCACATGAGGCAACCAAGGCCTCTTCTAAGTAGCCACATAATGCCTGATAATGACAGGCTTGGGCAGGGTTGGCCTGTGACTTGAACTTGGATGACTTAGGGGACAGGGGTGAAAGAGCAAGAATAAAACCCCTGCAAAGCATAAATTCATACTTTGAAAGTGGTTCCTTAATGTGCTTTCTTTTTAACAGACATTTATGAAACCCAGGCAGGAAACAGCATTGTGTATTACAGGAGACAGAGAGAAACAACGGTTGGTCCCTACTGCTGCTTTTCACAGCTGGGGACAGTCCCCTTCCACCTGGATAACTGAGATGGTCCCTCACTAGTCTCCCTGTTGTGTTCCAAGTCACAATCTATGCAAAACAGAGTTGGGCATGTAAGTCACCCACTTGCTGCTCCCACAGCCCACACAGTAAATGTAGATATATTGCCAGCATCAAAAAACCCATTATCTACCAGAAAGAGTCTATGTGGAGCTTCCTCGTGTTCTGTCACACCCATGGATCCCACACGTCAGTCCTGATGCTCTGCCGCCATCTCCCTCGGCCAGTCTGACTCTGTCCCTATCTTCTTGCCTTCTTGAGTCTTCTAGGAAGCCTAACAAGGCTTTATTTAGTCTTTGACTACAGGAACCTTGCTCGATGCTCACGTGGAATGCCACTCTTCCTCTCTGCCTCCTCTGAGGGTTGTGGCTGTGCCTACAGCATCCTGCCCTGTACCATTCAATCATGCCTGTCTGTTTACCCCAAGGAACTGGTTCTGGGATTGGCTTTATTTTGTCATTGGCCTTTCACACAGCTCAGGCCTTGCACAGTACTTACGTGAAGTGAATTATACTGAATGGAATGGAGGAGATAAACCCAGCCCAAGGTGACTAATATGGGCTACAATGTCACCAGGGTTCTCTGGCAAGAAAACCAGAATGGACTATAATTTAGTTTGGAGTAGGGATAAATTTTATTCCAAGCAGGGAAGACTAGGAAAAGCTTCATTTTTTTCATTGGGTAAATGTTTTCTGCTCCTCATCTTCTGTCATTAGTAGCTCCTTCACTTGTAGCTATTGTGTTATTCATAATCCAGTATTGCAATCAAATGCTTATGTATTATGCATGTATGCATGTATTTATAAATGAGGTATCAATATGTTGTCCAGGTCAGCCTCAAACTCCTGGGATCAACTTATCTTTGTGTCTTAGCCATCAAAGCTAGAATTCTCGGTAAAAGCTAATTATATATTTATTTTTCTGATTTATCTACCAGACTAGAGGATCCTTGAGGGAAGGATCAGGCTTTCATCCCTGTTATATCTATCCCTACATCTGGTCTGGTGCATGGGATGCAACAGGTACTCAGCAGATGTTTGTGGGAGAGGAAGAGAGATGTATTTCTGCAGGGATCGCAGGTGCGGTCACATGTGGGGCCCTGCCATACTGTCTCATGGATTAGCTTGCAAGACTGAATATGTATGTTGGCTACACAGTAAGAAGGGGGAAAGCCAGTGCTCCTAGATCCACTTGTCACTTTCCTTCCCCACATCCAAGAATCGGCTCTGTGACACATTCCTCAATAAGGAGAGGGTTAGGAGGCAGCTGGGCAGCTGGAAAGGAGGGCCATTGCGATTGTGAGTGGATTCCCTTAAGTCCAGGCAAACGACTGTTTAAGCAAAGGGGGTGCTTGGCAAAAAAGACCCCAAAGATGAGGCTCCAATTCTTCCTTCCTCCGCTTCTGCACAGAGCGGCAGGATGGACATAGGACAGTCACTCTGTACTTCCAGGTCAGAGTATGCAACCCCATGGAAGCAACCATGGTGCTGGCATCACCAAGAGCCAAGCATGTTAGCAGGTGCACCTGCTGGGTGCACAGGTGAAGGAGAGGGCCTTGTCAAGGAGGCTCGTTTCTCTCATATGCAAAGGGAAGCAAGAGAGTACATTCTTCAAGGGGACTGCAGTGAGTGTTAAATAACATGCTCCATAAATACTTCAATTCAATGCTGGACATAAAGAATACCCTATGTAAACGATAGCTATTGATTATCATGATTATTTAAGAACTTCCTGGGGTCATTATTTAAGGGCTCTGTAAGTAAACAGCTGTTACATGATACTTGAGAAAGCTTGTTAGATGTTCCGGTTGTCTGGTGGATCTGTCTCAGAGCGCTTGTTCGTCCTTTCAACCACTGGTTTTATCGTATCCTTTCCATATGATTGAATTTAAATCCAGATATGAGCGTGTATATCTGTAATTACAGCAAGTGGAAGGCCAAGGCAGGAGGATTGCTGTGAGTATCAGACCAGCTATGGATACAAATTAAGACTGTCTCAAAATTAAAAATAGAACTAGAAGCAAGGTTCAATAGATAAGAGCACTAGCTGTGCAAGCACGAGGACCTGAGTTCAAATTCCCAGCACGCATGTAAAAAGGCAGATATGGTTACATGTGTCTGTAACCCCAGCATTGGAGGGCAAAGGCAGGCAGATCTAAGAACTCACTGGCCAGCAAGCCTAGATGAAAGTGTGAGGTTCTGAATCGATGAGAGGTTCTGTCTCCATTCAATAGGTGGAGAATGATAGAGAAGATTCCCAGCATCCCATTCTGGTTTTCTTATGCATGCATATGGGCAAGTGTACTCTAACACACACACAAATAAATAAACAAACAAACAAGATAAAATATATAAAGTTTATGTTTATACAAATACACTGTGCAACAATATGGCACAGGAGTACTGTGGGGTTTTTTTGTTTTGTTTTGTTTTGGTTTGGTTTGGTTTTTCGAGACAGGGTTTCTCTGTATAGCCCTAGCTGTCCTGGAACTCACTCTGTAGACCAGGCTGGCCTCGAACTCAGAAATCCGCCTGCCTCTGCCTCCCACGTGCTGGGATTAAAGGCATGCACCACCACTGCCCAGCAGGAGTACTGTGTTTTTAGCAACAATAAAATTAGCTACTGGTCCCTGCTTTCCCGCTGCATGTTTCCTGCCTAGGCCTGTGTACCAGAAGTGCAAGGTAGACTGCTTCCTTTCCTTTAGCATTTCTGAGTGTGTTTGTCACAGCCCTTTGAAGACACCAATTCTCAAAAGACGTCTCTCTCTGCTTCATATTAAACAACCAAACAAACCTCCTATGCTTTCAAGATGAGCTGACATCTATTTTTTTTTTTATTACCATTTTAGATTTTTTTTTCCTTTCACTTTGCTTGTTATCTATTTTGGTATTTAGAGAAAATGCAAGCCCTTTCTCAGTTGGATCTAGATGATAGCTACAAATTTGTGCAGAGGAAAAGGAGGGAGAGAGGGCATAAGAAGTGATTCTTCATATGTAATGTTTGGTATCCGGGAGGTGACGGTAGGGAACAGATAAAGCCTGAACTAGGTCAGACTGTCACCAGTCATTCACTGGATAAGGAATGACCTGGAGCAGAGTGTTAGACTGGAAGTCTGCTTTTAAAAGGTGTGTATGGGGGGAGGCTGGAGAGATGGCTCAGAGGTTAAGAGCACTGACTGCTTTTCTAGAGGTCCTGAGTTCAAATCCCAGCAACCACATGGTGGCTTACAACCCTCTATAATGAGATCTGATGCCCTCTTCTGGTGTGTCTGAAGACAGCTACAGTGTACTTACATATAATAAGTAAATAAATCTTTTTTTAAAAAGTGTGTGTATGTGTATGTGTGCGTACATGCATAACAGGTGCACACACGCCACCACTAGTGGATATCAGAGAACAACTTTGTGAAATGGTTGTTTCTTTCACTTTTATGCACAGTTCCAGACTTGCCAAGCAAGAGACTTTACTCACTGAACACTCTCACCAGCCCTAGGCTGGGATTCTCTGCAGAGAATCAGATACAACAGCTGTGAGATACTCAAAGTAACCAGGCAGTAGGGACTTCAACCAAGATTTAGCCAAAAGTGGTTCCATGACTCTCATGCCCCTGGTTATGTCAAAGGTCAAAAGAGGATTTCTTGGAGGCAGCAGCTGGTGTGCCAAGGGCCATCCTGGTTCTAGCAAGTAAGAGACATGCATAAGCCTACACCATACTAGCAGGATCACTCAGAGCCTGAGCTGTGTGGCCTGCAGCTGAGACCCAGGGACTGGTCTGACTCTTGCTCTGGAAACTTACCAGGAAAGAGCAGGGCTGACTAATGTTTCTGCAAACCAGCCAATGAAGGGATCAGAATTCACTTAGGAAAGAAAAAAAAAAAAAGATGCTCCAAGGAACAGCTCCAGGAGGTTCCTGAGGGCAGCAACTTCAATCTGTCAAACAGGGAAAGAACAGACAGACCTTGGCAGAAGAGAAACTGGGTATGGGCTACAGGGATTTCCAGAGCCTAGGGAAGAAGCTCCTGTCTGAAGATTCTCAAAGATAGTTTTCAGAAGGGCATCTTCCACGACTTGGGATCCATACTCAGTCTGACCATCTTAGTGTGTTTTGTGTTGCTGTGCCAGGATATCATAGACTTGGTCATTTATAAAGAAAATTAATTTATTTCTTATAGTCCTGGAAGTTGAAAGATTCGAGGTTGAGGGCTTGCCTCTGGTGACAGTCTACAGGCTTCTGCATCTCGAGGGTCAGCACACTGTGGAAGCAGGGGGAGGGGAGGGCTATGTAAAAGAGGAAGCCCATGGGGGGCATCCACATTCATAGCAGCCTGAGTCTGCTCTCAACAGCACTAGCTCACAATAAGGACATTCATCCGATCCTGAGGGTTCCACCTCCCAACGGTCTGACCCTGGAGATTGTTTCTAAAGCACGAAGTGGGGGGACGTAGGCAAACCATAACAGGCTGTGAGTTCTGGGCGTGTGGGTGGCTGCTTAATTATCTTGAGATGGAGATCGTGGAAGCCTGTGGTTAGCCATAAGGTGCCAAGCAAATGCGCACCAGTGTTGCCCACATTGTTCTTTAATAGCTGCAAATAATGACGGAAGACTCGGGAACTTATCAGAAGGTTAATGGCTTACCCAAATGCGTGTGATGTCTTTATCAGGCTTGCTCATAATTAGATTATCTCAAGCATCCCTGTCAGGAACAACCATCACACACCACAGAGCACTCTGAAAACCGAAGTTTAGGCTCTCAGGGAACCTTGGTCAACTGCCACCTGCCCAGAACACTTGTTTCATTATCGCTGCTGTCCTGTCAGGGTCTCTTGGATCCCACCCAGGCTGGCCTACAACACACTGTGTAGCCGAGGCTGACCTGGAATTCCTGATCCTCCTGCCTCTACTTCCCAAGTGCCAGGATCTCAGAAGTGCAGCCTCCCTGCCCCCCATCCAGCTTCTGCCGCTTCCCATCCTGTCAGTTCTCTATCCAGCACCTGAGAGGCAGGAACTCCAGCCTGGCCTGAGCTGTTTCTGTCCAAGAGATGATAAGAAGCAGCTGTCCTCAGATTACTGCCATGATTCAGCCATTCAGCATGCGGCAGCCACTGCGCCGTAGATGAATGTCTTTCTAAATTCAATCACTCAAAAATAAATACATCGCAGTAGCCTCATTAAGCAAAATTGGATGCAAGGAGAGGATGGGACCGCTGATAGGAAATGAGAGAGAAGCAGGATCTTTCGAAGCTGAACTTTTACTTGCCCTTCAGAAAGCTCTTCCAGGCCTTTGTTCAGCTTGACACATCTCGTTAAAAAATGCCTACGTGTGTGGTACTCTTTTCCCAAAGAGAGCCTTTCTGCCCCAATGGCAGATGATAAAATTATAATATATAGATCCATGTAAGGTAGTCAAATTGTCATGTAAAATAAGCACATACGCAGATCCTATGTAGTGCGTTTAGTATTCAAGCTCTTGCTCACTCAGTAGATGATTCGGGTATTTTAAAGCCAGCACACATGGCAGACACTGCAGGAGTTGCTGAGAGGCTCTTAAATTAGATGCATTCATGCATGCATTCACTGGGACACACAAGCTGAGACCGACTCTGCACTGTGTTCTGTGCCTGTACCATTGGAGGCACCTCTATCAACTAGACCGGTGGGAAAGATGCTTGGAATGGGTGTGGGAGAGGCTGAATACAGAACACTGTACTGTGAAGGTCAACGTGGAAGATACCATAGAAAGGACAGAGATGACGAGCGACAGGTGCTTTAGCGCTGGAAGAAAAGAGAAACGCCCAAGGGCTCGGAGATGGCTCAGTCAGCAAAGTGCGAGCTATGCAAGCTTGAGGAGTACGTGAGGAGTTCAGATCTCCAGCACCCATGTAAAAGTAGGGTGTGGCGGCAAGAGTCTAGAGCCCCAGAGCTGGGGTGGTACCAGGGAGCCAGGCAGACCCTTGAAGTTCATTAGCTTAGTCAAAAGGATAAGCTGAAGAGCTGATGAGAGACTGTGTTTCAATAATTAAGTTGGAACGCAATAGAAGTGGACACTCGAAGTTGACCGCCGGCTTGCACATGCGCATGCGCACACCAGCAAGAAAGTCTGTGAAGCGTTTCAGAGTAGACTTAGGTAAAGGAATAAAACATGAAAAATGAAGATTTTTTTTTCTCCCAAAAGATTAACATCCGGCTAGTGGTTTCACCATGGTGTCTTCATACACATATGCCACACGGCTTCATTGGCTCCCCTCTCAAAGTCCTATCCAGTGCCTGCTCTCCCAACAAGTTGGCCCCAACCCCGTTCGTTTCTTCTGCTTTCTCATCCCAGGTTCTCTATTGGCCTCACCTCTTTTAGCCCTCACTTAAGATTGCTTCCTTTCTGTCACAATCTCCCCTTAAAAGTGGAAGTCTTCTGGGCGGTGGTGGCACACGCCTTTAATCCTAGCACTTGGGAGGCAGAGGCAGGCGGAATTCTGAGTTCGAGGCCAGCCTAGTCTACAGAATGAGTTCCAGGACAGCCAGGGCTACACAGAGAAATCCTGTCTCAAACAAACAAACAAACAAACAAAACACACACACACACAGACACAAAACCCCAAAAAACAAACAACAACAACAAAAAAAAACCAAAACAACAAGACAACCACAACAAAACACATACATACTCACGCAAAAAAGCCAATTAGAAAAAAAAAATAGAAGTCTTCTGTTTTGGTGGGAGCTGGGATTCAGAGGCACAGGGAATTAGATACCGCTGAACCCATAGGCAAGAACCATGTATCCTGTGTTGGGGACTTTGAGCCTTGGTCTGTGGTCCCTTGGGGCAACTTCAAGAATCATGCAATCAAGAATGGGAACCAGGATACGTAGCACAATAGCTGGCTATGGGTTGTATGGATTGGGGATGGAAGGTTCAAGAGATGGGAGCTAGTTAGGAGACAGACCATCACAGAGGTTGAGGCCCGGGACAGACAGAACCTAAGGTACAATTGTGGCCAGTAAATGCTGGCGTGCCAAACGTTAAAAGAGAGGAACCAGTGACTTGTGAGTGGTTGTGGACATTTCAGCCTTCTATTGCTGTGATAAAACAGACCCAAAGCAACACGGGCAGGAAAGGGTGTACTTCACCTTACACACGTAGTCTATCATGACATGCCGTCACACAGGAACTGAGGCAGGGATCGTGGGGGAATGCGGCTTACGGACTGGCTTCTCATCTCTCAGTTTGCTTCTTTATACAACCCAGGGTTACGTGTCCCGGGTGGTGCCGCCACACTGGGCTGGGCTCTCCTCTACCTATTAGCAATCAAGAAAATGTCCCACATACTTGTCCGCAGGCCAGTCTGATGGAGGCATTTCTTCAGTTGTGGTTCCCTCCTTCCAAAGAACTCTAGCTTGCGTCAGGTTGACGAAGACAAACCAGGACAGCTATCCTCTGGGCCGTAGGTAGGTTTGGTGTTATAGATCAGGGCTAGGAGAGGGGTTTGAAGTTCAGTCTCAACAGGGTGAAGACTGTGAGATGACTCAGCAGACTTTAATGAAGGGACTTCTTCAGGTGGCATAGGTAGGGCCCCGGCAGCCATCAGGAGGCATAGGTAGGGCCCCGGGCCAGCCACGGGGCTGTGGGGCACCCAGAGATGAGCAAGAGTAGGAAGAGCATTCCTGGTTTCCAGTGAGAGCTGGGTCCCGCACAAGGGTCCCGCAGCAGGAGCTGAGGTGGGGGAAGGGCAAAGAGGGGATGAGCAACCCTGCCTCTCTTAGGTTGTGTCCTTTTATATTCCACTGGCTCCTTTTCACTGGCAAAACTCACTTAGCAAGGTGACCTGGTGATGTAGTTACAGAAATGCCATAGGACAGAGCAAGAGAAACAAAATATACACAGGACACTCCCCCAGTAATTAAAATGGAACTATTATATGACCCCTCTATGCCACTCCTGCACATATAACTCAGGTGTTGGGATTCAGACCTGGGCCGAGCATCTGAGGGGCCTATTTAACATACCAAAGCAGTCCTGGCTTCCAGATTCTCCCAGCATCCATCCCTCAGTCCCTGCCTCTTATGGGGCATGGCTGGCACACCCTGCCCTGAACTTCCCAGCCCAGGGGCTGGGCTCCCACTTCCCAGACGTTTTGGCATTTCTCTCTCTCTCTCCCTCTCTCTGTCTCCCTCTGTCTCTGCTTCTGTCTCTGTCTCTGTCTCTCTCTCTCCCTGTCTCTGTCTCCCTCTCTCTTGCCCTTTCTCTGTCTCCCTCTGCATGGCAACTTCCTTACCTTGTTCCCTGGGACTGGTAAATCCGCTCAAGAGCTGCATCCAATAAACCTGCCTTTAAATCCTTTAATTTGGCTTGAATTGGCTCACTTTGTCAGCAGAGAAAATCCATCATCAAGGACTCTGTATCTTCCCATAGAGATCCTTGTGCGTCCATGTTAGCAGCTGCCTCATTCACAACAGAGAATCAGCTTAGATGTCCATCAACAGATGAATGGATAATGACAATGTCAAACATACACATGGTGGAATTTTATTCAACCATAAACAAAAATGAAATAATGAAATACAGGAAATGGATAAATCTTTCAATTAAGTGAGGTAACTCAGACCCATGA
The DNA here is from genome assembly GCF_008632895.1 of Mastomys coucha. Taxonomy (NCBI): domain Eukaryota; kingdom Metazoa; phylum Chordata; class Mammalia; order Rodentia; family Muridae; genus Mastomys; species Mastomys coucha. The sequence continues at coordinate 6,110,248 of NW_022196900.1, forward strand.
AGATAATCCCTCATGTTCTCTCTCATGTGTGAATCCCCAAACTTAATGCTTATATACACGTGCATTTGTGGTGTGAATGTGGTATAGGCCATGAAACTAGAAAAGGGTCCCTGAGAGGGAGGACAATTTGTTGAGAAAGGGTGGGGAGGGTAAGAGAACACAGGGGACAGGAAAGCAAAGAAAGGCTACTACAGTAGTAGCAGAAAGGGGGAGGGGGAGGAGGGGGAGGGGGTTCAATAAAATGTGTTATATTTGAAAAGGACATGATGAAACTTAATATTTTGTATGCTAATTAAAATACAAGTATTTAAAAGTAAACACTGAAGGCTTTCAACTATATCTCTATATCATTTATCTGTAGGAAAGATAAATGATGATAAAGGAAAGGGACACAAATGGCCACTAATCAGAGCTCTGTGTTATGTCGTAATTTAGACACTGATGTCTTGGAGCATCCTGACTCCTAGGGATTTTAGATAGAGGGATTTCCAGTGTGGCAGTGATCACTGATAAAAAGCTAGTAATAAATCTAAATAATGAAACATGAGGCCCAGGCTTGGGCCTGTAATTTAGCTGTTGAATTTCACTTCATTTGTGGATTGAAGACATTATTAGTTCAGTCTCTACTCTAAGGTCACCCTAAAACTAAGGAGGATACAACACTGTCTTTTAAATTAACTTTTAGAGTAAGTCACTAAAAGGATTGGAGCATTGCTCCTTTTCCGTTTTTTGTTTTGTTTTGTTTTGTTTTGTTTTTGCTGATCTGCATCCTGCTAGCACTGAGTCTGGCCCAGAGGGCTGTGCTGACAGTCCCAGCATCGAAGAGACTTAATTCCAAGTACTTAGTCTTCATCCACAGTCCATGCATGATCTCACTCACATTACCACTTTGAATGGTTTACATGCTTAAACTCCCTACCCTTCAACAACACAGTCCTCTGGGTCAGAATAGTTGAGGGAGTCTTTAACATGACTCATGGGAGGGCTTCATATTCTGGAATGACACCTGGCTAGTAACTTTAATATCCAAGGTCTGAACCTGAGGTCCTTTACAGGGAAACTTCCCGGTTTCCTTTCAGAGCCTAGAACACTGACACACACTGATTTGACAAGCCCTTCACAGCAGTTGGAAGTCTCTAAATCCCATGTGAGGAACGACTCAGCTTTCCGACTATAATTGCTTTTCATGGTTTGATCCTCAGGGACAGGCAGAAAGGCTGGTTCTGTCTCTAATACCAGGGATTTTGTTTCTTTGATGTAGAGATGTTTGGTGGGTGGGATGCAGGCAGAGAACTCTCTGCTGGGAAGTCATCTGAGGGAAAGCCAGTATCTTGCTTGCTTTGAACCATAGAGAGAATTTGGTACTCTCAGGCATGCTCCTATTTCCTTGGTCTTAGACATGAGCATAAATAAATGAAGTGAGCCCATGGCTTAGCATTCCTGAGCTGTAGGCAGTTTCTAAATCAGTGGTTCTCAACCTGTGAGTTGAGACCTCTTGGGGTCACCTAAGCCTGTTGGAAAACACAGATATTTACATTACAATTCATAACGGTAGCAAAATCACAGTTGTGCAGTAGCAACAAAAATGGTTTTATGGTTAGAGGTCAGCACAACAGGAGGAACTGCGTTAAAGGGTCACAGCACCAGAACGGTTGAGGACCACGGCACTAGGGCCTTAGGATTGGGACACTTTGTATAAGGAATTGAAGACAGTGTAGGTGTAAGGCACAGAGAAAAGAAAACTCAACTGTCTGTGTGATGTCCATTTCCACTATGCAGCCATTTCAGGGAGTGGGGAGGGGGTGATTGCTCCAGATAAGGTATTTCCTTGAGTTAGGAGCACTGTGAACTGTGTGGTTGGTCCTCAAGTCAGCAGCGGCATTACATCTGCACAATTGCTACAAAGAGCCCTGCTGCTCACCTGCTCTGTCAGAATCTCCAGGGCCTGCCAGGATCCCAGATGCCCACGCACACTGAGTTTAAGAAGCATTCGTTCAGGCCCCTGTGGCTTGGTCTCCCTTCCCTCTCGTGTGATAATTAGACTTCTGTAGTTATTGCCAGGCTCTTCACCTTCCGGGCCACCTTTTCTCTATTGGCCCAGTGTAATTTCCTCCAGCTCTCTCTCTCTCTCTCAGTGCCATAGCAGACACTAGCACTCTAGCCTAAGCCCCTGGCCTGATGCCTTGCACAGCCCAATGTTTCTTGCCTTCCACTTTGGTTCAAAAGCCATGTTTAGAGCAAACACACCTCCTTGCTTCCTTTTCTTTTTCTATCTTCCCCTTCCTCAAATTCTGAAATAGCTCTTCCTAGAAAATGATAGGTTTTGTTCTTGTTATTTCTGGCACCATCCCATATCATCAAGTGAGTTTTAAGAGTTAGGGTTAGCTGGGCACAGGGGCACGTATCGACAGGTACAGCAATAAGGAGCAAAGGCAGAAGGATTGTGAGTATAAGGCCATCCTGGGATACATGGCAAGACCCTGTTCCAGGCTGGGGGAAGTAGTTAGAGTCCTCTGCTTTCCTTGTCTTTGTTGAATTATTTTCATTTTAAGTAGCTAAAATGTATTTTGCCTAGTGGGTTACTCCTCATCTCTTTCATTTGGGGATGCTGGGTGGCTAAGGATAGGTACTCTAGTGTTGTGACAAAGTTGCTAGGCTTTGACTGGAAACATCTACTGCCTATGCTAGCTACAAAGTAACAGATAAAGACTGAGCGTCCCCAGCAATCAAAGCGGCCCTAAGCTCAGCTCCGTTAGACCAGCATGAACTGAATGCCTAAACGGGGGCTAGAGGGACTAGGAAGAGGACCAGGCACCCAGAGAATACTGATAGATAAAAGAAGGCACCCCAGACAAAACGATAACAACAACGACAAAACAAAACAAGACACCAACAAAAGCTAGGACTGACAGGAACTAACAAGGCAGACTCCCGTGCATACCAGACACTCCTGAAAAATTGAGTAAATGAAAGAAAAAAATAAAAAAGAATTTCCAAACTAGCAAGCCTTCTCTGGTGCACCCAACCATCTACTTTCAATGAACCGGGATCACATAGAAAGTTTACTGAGCCTCGGTGTGGGGCAGCACGCTCTGATCCATCCGGGCCTGGTCCTCTTTCTCTGCCTCTGTGGTAATGGATGGAGCAGCAGCCGTGGGATGTTTTACGGGAAAATGTGAAGACACTTGGACTCGAGACAAAAGAGAACTTGTAAACATATCTTAGTCTTTGGGGAAATCTTCCTGCAAATTGCTCTGAAGGATGTAGACATAGAGAGGGAGAAGGAGTGAAGGGGGAGGAAGGAGAAATGAAAATTTTAAAGTAAACAAATAATTGGCTTAGATTAGAGAGCTTGTTTCATTAATTAACCTTGTGGTCTAAGAATTCTCTTGTTTATTAGCAACTGGGTTCAAATTTTAAGTATAAATCAAATCGAGTAGTTTCCAAGTGTTTATCAAACCTCTCTTGCTCCTTGCCAGGGTTTGCTTTCTTTGTGAGGCAATTTGATATAGGTGAAGAGACCTAGGCTCCACAGCTTGCTCACAATCTTCATATGTAGAGTTTGCAAGCTCTTCTTTTACAAGAAGTTTGAACCAGATCCCAGAGTGTGGATGCGTGGTGCCTGGGCCAGCATCAGCATCCAGTAGCAACTTGACAGAAATGTGGACGGCCTTATCACGTTGACTTATATGAGGAACTCAGGGGTGGGGCCTGACAATCTGCCTTTTAAGAAGCCCCCAGCCTCAGGCAATTCCAAAGCTCACCCACGTTTGAGACACACAAGGGACTAGTCATCGTGTTTTCTGTAAATTAAATAATTGAAGCCTCTACAAAGCAGGTGTAGAAAATCAAGGTAGATGTTGGGACTCTGAGCCACCAATTCTGGCTGCTGGAGTTGAGTAGAGCTGGGGCTGCTTCACAGGGAGAGGATAGGGTCCTCTTCTCAGTAGACACATTCCGTGCATGCCTGTGAGTTTGTTCAGAAAACATTTGACACTTGATGCTTTTCAGAATGTCTCACAGAAAAGCTTAAACTTTATATCTAGTTTAAAGTTTGGTGCTTTAAAAAACAACAAACACCAATGTCTTACTATGTAGACTAGGCTGGCCTCCAAATTGGTAATCCTCCTGCCGCAGCATCTTGAGTGCTGAGATCACAGGCATGTGCCATTTTCTTTCTCAGCTTAGCACTTCTTTTCCTGTAGTGATGACAGTCTTATCCCTCTAAGTAAATAAACCTAGAGGTAATTCAAGATCTTCATTTCTTTTTTTATAGTTATTTTATTAAGCACTACAGGCCTCGTTGCCCATGGTAGCTGGTTGCAAATATTATTACTGCTATTACTACTACTACTATTTTGAGACAGAGTCTCACTAGGTAGCTCTGGCTGGTCTGGGACTCACTATAAAGATCAGGCTGGCCTAATTCTCAGAGGCATCTGCTTCTCTCCAGAGTGCTGGGACTGAATGTGTGTGCCACCACATCCAGCCTGAAGATTATTTTTGAACTGATTTTATCTTATTACAAACATCCCCATTTCTTTGTGTGTGTGAAATTCATATTCATTAAAAAATACATAAGCAAATATCAAAACTTAAATAAAACACATCACACAAAAATAACATGAAGTTTTGGAGATCACACACCTGTATGTGCACAATTAGCCATTCTTTTCCCTAAGTGTGTGTGTGCTACTTTGTACTTTGCATGCATTACTGTATGATGAACATATTTCCATGCATGTGTGTGGAACTTTCAGAGTGAAAAATGAACCTGAAAAAGGGTTCCACTCCAGGGAGATGCTGGTTCCATTGAAAGAACCTAAAACAGGCATTTCTGGGAAAATAAGACAAAGGCGAAGATACATCAGGAAACGCTCACTGAAAGAGAGCAGGGCAGGATTTCCATATCAGAGAAGGTTTCCAGGCAGAAGCTCAGAGTATAGGCACTGCTGTAGGATGCCTCTGCTTCTGGTACACAATCGCAAACCTGTTTCTTACTCTCATCTCTTCTTTAAGCCATTCTAATTCATTTGCTCTTCCTGCGGTATCAGGAGGGAAACTCTGGTACTCTGGAAGAACAGTGAGTGCTCTTCATTGCTGAGTCATCTCTTTATCTATCTATATAGATATTTATATCTATATAGATGTATAGGTATTTATGTATTATATTATATAACATATTGTGTTTATTATAGTACAGTCATATATAATGTTTGACATATAATGTAGTCATATTTATTTATTATATATAATTTAGATAAACATTTAAGTTTTATGTATGTATTTATGATGGTTTCAGTGAAAATGGCTCCCATAGGCTCATAGGGAGTGGCACTATTAGGAGGTTAGCCTTGTTGGAGGAAGTATGTCACTGGGGGTGGGCTTTGAGGTTTCAAATGCTCAAGCCATACTCAGTGTCACTTTCTTCCTGTTGCCTGACAATGTAGATATAAAACACTCAGCTCTTTCTCCAGCACCATGTCTGCCTACATGCTGCCATGCTTTCTACCATGGTGAAAATGGATTAAGCCTCTGAACTGTAAGCCAGCCCCAATTAAATGTTTCTTTTATAAGAGTTGCCATGGTCATAGCATCTATTCACAGCAATAAAGCCCTAACTGAAATAGTATTTTGTGTGTGTGTGTATATGTGCTTGCGCGCACGCGCACACACACACACACACACACACACACACACACACACACACACACACAGTTACTTGCAGAGGCCAGAAGAGAGTGTCAGATGCTCTGGAGCTAGAGTTAATGCATGGTTGTGGGCCACCCAACATGGATGCTGGGAACTGAACTGGGGACCTCTGAAAGAGCACCACTCAACTTCTGAGCTATCTCTGCAGCCACTAGCACATCCTCCTTCAGCCTGTGGTCTGTCTTCCAAGGGATAGCCTATATCTGCCTTTGGTGTGTTTTGTGGCTTCCCTTCATTTTCTTCATCACAGGCCTGGCAATCTGAGGTGCTCAAGCAAGAAGTAGCTAGCTGGTCCTTTATGGAGGCCCTGGTGTATTAACTCTGGGAGAAGCAGTTTCGTCTAGGTAGTTTGGCTGCTTCTAAGCAGTGAGCCATACTTTAGAAGCCAGTGAAGTGGGTTGAAAACTCCTTAGACTCACATCCTGATCCCAAGGTGGTCACATTCTAGCAGATATAACACAAATACCAACGATTACAATGTAACGTGCTAAGTGCTGTAACAGAGGCAAATAGAAACTCTAATGGAAGGGATAAATTAAGTCTGTCTGGGTTTAATGGGCATGGCTTCATGGAAGCGATAACACGGGCTGGCTCTTTAAAAAGAAGAGAAGGCTGCTGTGTGTGGTATGGTGATACTCACCTTTAATCCCAGCCCTCAGGAGGCAGAGGCAGGTAGATCTCTGTGAGTTAAGACCAGCCTGGTCTATCGTTTGTTGAGTTCTGGGCCAGCGAGGAATCCATAGTGAGACAAGAAGGAGAAAGGGGTGAGGAGGGAAGAAGAAATGAATGGAAGAAGTGAGGGAAGGAGAAAGGAAGGGAGGGAGAGAGGGGAGGAGGGAGGGAGGGAGGAATAAAAGAGGCAGAAGAGATTACTGTATGAAAAATGAGAGACAGCACATCATGTGCAAAAGCACTTACAGGGATGCTGGGGATGTTATTCAGTTGAAAGCATGCTTGTACGGATGCCTGTGTTTGATACCCCCACCTCCTCCCTGCCCCTGGCAGCCGGGTATGGTGCTGCGTGACTGCCTGTAATGCAGCAGTGGAGAGGCAAGAAGAGCGGGAGTCCATCTTTCACTGCATAGCAAGTCCAAGGCCAATCTTGAGGTCCATAAGAGCCTGGTTTTTGTTTTTATTGTTTGTTTGTTTTAAAGCACTTAGGATAGACTTATGGTAAGTATATTATACTTCAATAACAGACAATTTAAAAAAAACTTAAAGGAAAATGCTCAGGCATTGGGAAACAGTGTGAAAATCTTTGCCCAAAGCAGGAGAGTTTATGTGTGAATGGTGAGGAATGCAACAAGGTTGGCTGTAACCAGGTGGTGCAGTTTTGTATGTCATTGTGAATTTAATGGGGAGGATGTCCCAGAGATGGGAAAGCCACAGAGGAGGAGGCAGAAGTCCGTGAAGCCATGGAGCTTGTTACTGGTAGAAAGAGTGGCTGTCACCTAAACACTAAAAGTAAATCATATTTTATTGACAGCTGAGGGGGGAAAGAGATGCCCAATGGGCTAGATAGCTTGTGTTAACTGAGAAAGGGAAGCAAGTCAGTCTGCCAGAAGAGACAAATACCTCCACTGCAGTAAACTCTGAAGTGTTCCAAGGGCGGGTGTCACAGGCTAAAGGTTCATCCAGGAACCCACGTGCTGGCTCAATCTGCCTTCCTCCTTCTGTCCGCTCTTCCTCCCTCCCTCCCTCCCTCC
>NW_022196900.1:6117831-6118836 GCF_008632895.1 Mastomys coucha
CTCTCTCTCTCTCTCTCTTCCTTGTCAACTTGATACAAACCTAGATATATCTGGGAAAAGGAAATCTCAATTGAGAAAGGTGACTTCGTCGCATTGGCCCGTAGGCAAGTCTATGAGGGCATTTTCTTGATTAGTGAGCAGGGATTGGGATAAAAAAGAAATCAAACCAAGTAAGCCAGAGAGATGAAGCTAGTAAGAAACATTCCTCCATGGTCTCTGCTCTTGTTCCTGTCTTGGGGTTCCTGCCCTGCCTTCCCACAGGGATGGACTGAATCTTGTAAGATGAAATAAACCTTTTCTTCTACACGTTACTTTAGATCAAGGTGTTTTACATAGCTGTGATAGCACCCCTGTGGTGGCCCACCACCATCTGTGACTCCAGTTTCAGGGGATCGGATGCTCTCTTCTGACCTCTGAGGGTACCAGGAACGCATCTCACTGGCCCATTTTGAAACATTTTTAAATATGAAAATATATTTATTCTTTTTTTTTTTTCTGCGTGACTGGTAATTTGGGTGCAGCAAAGCAGGCGGTAAACAGTTTCCCCAGAAGAATGGAAACACCAGTCTGTTATGCTGGCTCCTCCCCCAGAAGAGCAGAAACGCCAGTCTGTCATGCTGGCTCTTCAAACACTGCTGCAGTGGCCAGTGTGACCTTGGACAAATGACAGCTCATTTTAATTTGCACTTTAAATGAACTGCACGATCCATATTCTGTCTGTCCCCTGTGGCCAGCCTCTACTTTTTGACTTTCGCCAATTTTGATGAAAGCACTCAAGAGTTCTTTACCTGTCCTCTCTCAAGAGAAACCACATTATAAATGTTTAATGTTCAAAGTGGAATTTGTGTGTTGTTTAGGGGAGACAGAGGTGGTGGCGGGTCACACTGTCCTGTATTTGACATAAAATTCAATTCTCCTTTGACATTTCTGTTAACTTACAAATTCTTTTTTGGACTGGTTGGTCGGTCATTATTTTTTTTTTTTTAATTGTAAAAAAATAAAAAT
>NW_022196900.1:6120282-6124604 GCF_008632895.1 Mastomys coucha
AAAAAAAAAAAAGAAAGAAAGAAAGAAAGAAAGAAAGAAAGAAAGGAAAACCATTCAGCACACGTGTGTAGGTCTGTGTCTGGACTCCATTCTGTCCCTTCATCTAAATGTCTAACCTTCCCCTAATATTTTCTTCTCCTGATTACTTCAGTTTTATAGTAAGTCTATAAACCAGATAGCATCAATCCTCCAACTTCTGTTGTTGTTGTTGTTGTGAGATCTGGGAACAGGATCTCATAACCCAGGCTGTCTTTGATCTCACTATGTAGCCAAAATTAACCCTGAACTCTTGATCTTCTTGCATCCACTTGACAAGGCTGGTAGCATTGTAGAGGTACACCACCCTGTCCAACATCCAGCTTAAAAAAATTATTTATTTCATATATATGTATGTATATATGGGGTGTGTGTGTACAAATTCATACATGAGGATGCAAATACCACATGGAATTCAGAGGACAACCCATGTGTCCGTCCTGTCTCTTCAGCTCACTTTGAGGCAGGGTCTTTCATTTTCTTGCTGTTCTCCGTGTTCCAGTTGAGCAGGCTGTGAGCTTTTGGAGGACTCTAGCTCCTGCTCCCATCTTGTTGCAGGAGTCTTGGGATTGCAGACACCACACAGGGCTTTCTGTGGGCTCTGAGGGAACCCAAGTTCAGGCCATGAGTTTGCACCAAGTGCTTTTACCTGCTATGCCATCTCCTGATCCCTGACTTTGGTTTTTAAGAAATGACTTGTTGTGGTTTCTAGTTTCATATTCATTGTAGGATCAACCTGATGATTTCCGCAGGAGTCCAGCTGGGATATTGATGGTAAGACAGTGATCTTATACATCTGTCTGGGAGAACTGACCTCTTGACCTGTCTATCCCTGACCTTTCATATCCCATCCTCCAGCAGGGGCCATCACTTCTTCTTCAGGTCTGCTCTTATCAGTGCATGGCAGTTGTCAGCACTCAAGTCTTGCAAACAGAAATTTAACCTTATGTTTTTATTTCTGGTAGAGTTACAATCGCTACTTTTAGCCTTGCTTGCACCTTTTTCCATGGCTAGGGTAGTGTAAGGCCAGTTCTTTGTTTTGGTTGATTTGGTTTTCTCAAGACAAGGTTTCTCTATGTAGCCCTGGCCATTCTAGAACTTCATCTGTAGACCAGGTTGGCCTTGGGCTCACAGAGATCCACTTGCCTCTGCCTCCCAAGTGCTGGGATTGAAGGTGTGAGCCACCGACTGGCCAAAAGCCAGCTTTTAAAATACTGACTTTGAGTCTAGTGTCCTTATTAGATCTATAGAACTAATAGCTCTTTTTGTACAACCCATGGGGCTGTCTGTATAGACAATCATGTCATTCACAAATAAGGATAGTTTTATTTCTTTCGTTCTGATCTTAACCTTTTCTCTTTTTCTTATCTTATTTCAAGAACTAGTAGGATTTTTGAGTGAAGTAGTGAAAACATTTTCCTTTGTTCCTGACTTTACTAAGAAAACACGTATTTCTTTTTTTTGGTTTTTCGAGACAGGGTTTCTCCGTGTAGCCCTAGCTGTCCTGGAACTCATTCTGCATACCAGGCTGGCCTCGAACTCAGAAATCCACCTGCCTCTGCCTCCCAAGTGCTGGGATTAAAGGTGCATGAAAACATGTATTTCAACATTTCCAATGATGTTAGCAGTAGGTTTATTGAAGGTGCAGTTATTAAATAGAGGTGATTTATGCATAGTTTGAAAGTGATGCTTATCATAAACAGATGTTTTAGTTACTGTAACAAGTGCCTCAGAGAAATCAACATACAGAGAGAAGAGGTTTATTTTGGCCAGAGTTTTGGAGGTTTCACTCTGTGCTGATCGGTTTTGATGCTTTATGCCTGTGGCATGTCTGGTAAGACTGGCGGCAGGGAAGAGCTCACCTCATGACGTGGAGTATAATGGCTATTCCTGGTTGTCAACTTGACTATATCTGGAATGAACTACAATCCAGAATTAGAGGTCTCACCTGGGATCCAGATCTTGAAGTTGGAAGCCACAAGTTTTTGACCTGGATCTTGGCATGGAGATCTTGAGGCATAGTGGCTACGGAAAACTTAGGTCCAGGCGAGGTGGTACATACCTTTAATTCCAAGAAGACTGAGGCAAGGAGATCTCTGAGTCCAAGATTAGCCTGGGACAAAGCAAGTTCCAGATCCAGCCATGGTGGGTGGTACACACCTCTAATATGGGCCACAGCTTCTGCTGGAGGCCTACATAAGGACATTGGAAGAAGGAAGATTCACTCTTCTTCATCTGCTTGCACTTACTTGCCAGCACCTCTGTTGGAACCTTCTTCTACAGAAGACCAGCTCAAACAACTAGCCTTGTGGGACCGAGCAACTACTAGAGTCTTGGATTTCCCATTCACAGCAGCGCATTGTTGGGGAGTTGGGCTATAGACTGTAAGTCATCACAATAAATTCCCTCAATATAGAGAGACATTCCCTAAGTTCTCTGACTCTAGAGAACCCTGACTAAACATGGAGTGAAAGAGAAAAGGGGGGAGACTCCTGTCCTAACTAAATTCCCTTAGAAGGCAACTCCCAGTGACCTAAAACCTGTTGGCTCCCATCACTCAAGGTATCCAATACCTGCTACCACGCTGGGGACCAAACTTCTAACACATGGCTTTTGGGGAACATTTCAGATCCAAACTATATCAGATGTTAAATTTTATCAAGTTCCCTTTCTGTGTCTAGATAAGCATATGTTTTTTTTTTTTTTTTTTTTTTTTTTTTTTACTTTTTTTAGCTTGCTGATAAGTTATATCTATTGATTTCCAAATGTTGTACCAGCCTTGTATGCCCAAAGTAAGCCTGACTGAATCATGAATTGGTATTATTACTACTTAAAATTTTTAATTTTTATTATTTTTATGTATGAATATTTGCCCCCCATGTATGTATATCCTGTGTGTGCCTGGTGACCTGGTGACTGTGGAAGACAGAAGAGGCTGTCAGATGGGTTTGAGCACCATGTGGTCGCTGGGAATTGAGCCTGGATCCTTTGGAAGAACAGCCAGTGCTCTTCACTGCTGAGCTATCTCCCCAGCCCCTTACTATTTATAAAAATCTATTTCATTTTTAGTTGTTTCTGTGTCTGTCTGTGTAGGGGCATGTACACATGCGTGTAGATGTTCTCACAGGCCAGCAAAGGGTATCAGATTCCCTGGACCCAGAGTTAAGGGTGTGGGCCACCTGACACAGGTTCTGGCAACCAACTCACATCCTCTGCAGAAGTATGTGCTCCTAAGCTCTCAGCCAACCCCAGCCCTCCCCCCACCCCCCGTCTCTGTCTCTTTTTTCCTAGACCACCATGCTATGTAGTCCAGGCTGGCCTTGAACTCTTGGCTCTTTCTCATTTGTTAGAGTGCTGGTGTCACACACCTCGCTTAGCCTGAGTTAGCTTCTTCTAGTGTTAACATTTCCAGTTCAGTTCCCGTTCCCTCTCCCCCATACAATACTTACTGCACCATCTCTGGCTTTCTATGTTTTGGGATCTTCTCCAATTTTCCTCATCTCCATGTAAGAAAATTAGCTTCATTCTGGCTCCTCAAAGCATACTGTTCATATCTATCCTACTCCTTACAAACTAAAGGACCTGGAAACCAGAATGGGCCTGCTTAGATGGAGATGACGGGAGGTACAGGCTTTTTATTCATTTAGAGGTCTTGTTGTGAATTATTTATCTATCTTATTGGATAGTTATCTGATTCTTATTTATTTATAAGAGCTCTTGATTAAATCAAATCTCTATGAAATTATTTCTATGGAGTAGCAAGACAACGCAGGTTTCCTGTGGTCTGAACTGATGCTGCAGAGGCAAAGCCTTGGGAATTTGAGGGTGGGGTCTCGGCAGCGTCTGCATCTTTTGTTCTCAAATGTACACTGATCTTTGTGGTTGTTTGAGACAGTCTTACTTTCTATCTTTAAAATTTGTTTTATTACTTTCAGTGTTGTGTGTGTGTGTGCCTACATCCCATGCTACACACAGGTCGCCAGGCTTGGCAGCAAGTTTTTACCTGCTGGGCCATCTTATAGGCCCTGACTGTCTGGGTTTGAAAAGAGGCTGAATCAGATGGCTTTAGCTGTTCACAACCCTTTAAGGATCCAAGAGTGCTCTCAGGAACATCTAAAGCTAGTGTAAATATCACAGGGTTGAACCGAGCCAGGCCTGAGGCCTGTGCAGATGGGACTACAAACCCCAGATCAGAAGTGCCAGATCCTTGAGCCGGGTGTGGTGGCGCACACCTTTAGTCCCAGCACTTGGGAGGCAGAGGCAGGTGGATTTCTGAGTTCGAGGCC
>NW_022196900.1:6124798-6134326 GCF_008632895.1 Mastomys coucha
CTGATGGTAGAGAAAAGCCTGGGAATTGGAGTAGACTGGACCAACATGGCGGCTCAGAACATAATGAGGGTGGGGGCACCACCTGAGACTCAAGGACAGACCAAGCCTTGATGGCTCTGGTGAGGGGAGTTTCTGTTGCTAAGGAAGTGTCTTAGTTAAGGTTCTACTGCTGTGAACAGATACCATGACCAAGGCAACTCTTATAGGGACAACATTTAATTGGGGCTGGCTTACAGGTTCAGAGGTTCAGTCCATTGTCATCAAGGTAGGAACATGGCAGCATCCAGACAAGCATAAGTTGAGAGAGTTCTACATCTTCATCTGAAGGCTGCTAGTGGAAGACTGACTTCCAGGAAGTAAGGGTCTTAAAACCCACACCCACAGTGACACACATACTCCAACAAGGCCACACCTACTCCAACAGGGCCACACCTCCTAATAGTCCCACTCCCTGGACAAAGCATATACAAACCATCACAGGAAGCATTCTTTATATGTCCTGCTCCTGTCCCTTAGGACTCTGCCGTTGGATTCCGAGTCCAGAGCATGTCAACTCTGGAACCTTTCTTGTTAACCCCACAAGCCCCGCTCAGTGTGTGCCGACAGAAAGGCAGAATGACTCTGGAGCAGGAGCCTTGCTGCTCTGTACTCTGGGGCTTCCTGGAGAAGAGACTGGTCCACCCCACAGCAATAGGTGTCTATGTGCCATTTAGGACCAATGGTCAGGCCACAGCACAGGCAATCCATCAGGAGACTTTAGATTCAGGTAGGCTGCAGATGACCCAGAATCACGGTGGTGTCGAATCTCAGCAGACCGATTTTCCTCTCATCTGTGCTCATACAATGCGTTCACTGTGTACCCAGCAGTGTGTCAGAAGAGGGCTTCACTGAGCGCTCTTTGCTTCCTTCCGGTTCCTGACTTGCCTCAATGTAGGTGGTGTCTTTATCTAGAGCAGATACAGTTTCGTCTGGGTTAGAGTTTTGCTAAATGAAATAACGATGTGTACTGTGTCGGTTGGTTTTTGTCAACCAACTCGAGTTATCAGGAGATAGGGAACGGCAACTGAGGGATTGCCTCCATCAGATCAGATTGGCCTGTGAACATTTTCTTGGTTGCTTATTGATGGGGAAGGACCCAGTCCACTGTGTGTGGTGCCACCTACCCCTGGTCAGGTGGTCCTGGGCTCTCTGAGAAAGCAGCTGAGAAAACCAGGAAGAGCAGGTCAGAAAGCAGCACTTCTTCATGGCTTCTGCCTCAGCTCCTTCCTCTAGGTTCCTGCATGAGTTCCACTCCTGGCTTCCTTTCATGATTGACTGTATATAACCTGTGAGCTAAACAATCTCTCTCTTCCAGGAATGGTGTTTATCACAGATAGCAACAGAAAAGCAGCATAGGATATACACTTTGTAACTAAAGGGTATAGTGTGATAATCCAGTGTACAGATACAGTGTGTCTTGAGAAAATCAGTGTAGTTAGCACTTCCCTATTCTTAAACATTAAAACAATCAAATAACACATTGTCCTTGCCATATTTTTGATTTTTGTTTAACCTTTTATTGTGAACTTATATATACCAATGTAGAAAGCTACCTGCACATAAGAGTTTAATGGGTTCTAAGAGAGTTTTTATGGCCCAGTCTAGAAGTAGAATGCTTCAAGCTAACTCAGAAGCCCCTCCCCACCCTGCTGTCACTCCTACTCCACTCCAGTCTCCCACTGTACCGGTGTTTTGCCTGCATGTATGCCTGTATACTGTGTGCCTGGTGCCTTTGGAGGCCACAAAAGGGTATCTGATTCTTAGAACTCGAGTTACAGTTGTGAGTTACTGTGTGGGTGCTAGGAATTGAACCTGGTTCCTCTGGAAGAGCAGCCTGTGCTCTTGATCACTGAGCTATCTCTCCAGCCCTCAGTATTCTTCTGAGTTCTTTTCTCTTTGTGGAGTGTTTGTTTTTGAGGCAGGTTCTCATGTTGTAGCTCAGAGTAGCCTAGAATTCACTATGTATCCCATGCTTGTCTCGAACTCATGGCAATTCTCTTGTCTTAGCCTGTTGCCTTCTTGGTTCCGGGCATGAGCCACTACTGGCTGGCTCCTCTCATTTTAGAGACCATTCTTTGTGTTTCTTTATAATTTTATCACCCAATTCTATAGCCCTAGAGTATATGTGTGTGTACATATATAGTGTTGTATGTAGTGTATGTATAATAATAATAATTAAAGAAGAGGTAATAGATTTGAGAGGTAATGGGGGAATAACACAAGAGAAGTTAGGGGTAGAGGGAAGGGTGGAAATGATATAAATATAGTATTCATTTTGAAATTCACCCAAAATTGAAAAAGTTGATTATGTCGTTCCAATTGTTTTTTTTTCTCATCCCTTTCTATTAAGGATATGTGTGTCTCTCTGTGAGTACATATGGAGGTTGGAAGGAATCCCCTAGAGCTAGAGTTGCAGGCAGTTAGTTAAAGTTGATCAATGGAGTGGGCACTATGAACCAAACTCAGTCCACAGAAGAGGAGCAAGGGAGTCACTTAGCCACTGAGTCAGCCCTCCCTCCATTCCTTTTTCTTTCTCTTAATTTTTTGGAAAACATGAGCCATTTGAACTGTGGTTTCCCAATCTCCTGGCTTTCCTAGTTTCACTCCCATGACCTAGTTCAGGGCACCTCCTCCCCTACTCTATTGTAAAATTGGCAGCTGGACCCAGAAGCTTTGGACTCAGGTTTAGTCTGATGGTGTCATCCTAAGCTCAGTGGACTTCTCACAGTGGAAGACAGATAACATTCGGTTATCTTTCCCCTATGATGTCAACAGCTGTTACCTCTCAGTATCAAGGTCTTTAGCTCAGTATCAGTGGCAAAATGGCAACGCTCTAGTGGGACACTTCCTGTCAGTCACTGTCTGAGATAATTGGGTAAGGAGGTGGTTCCCTCTCTTATTATTTTGTTCTTCAGATGAGGTCAATGGGACACTAGGACTACATTCTACCAGCTGGCAAGAGATGAATACATTTAGCCCTTTCCATCCACATGTTCAGTGATCTCACACTGGGAAGCTACTCCCCCGCCATGGGAGACCCAAGGCTCGGGGCATGCATGCTAGGCAAGGGGTCTCTAATCTCCACCAAGCTACATCACCAGTCCCGACATTGGTAGCTTAAAATTGCCACAGCAGTAGTATTTGCACCGCTGAAATGGACAGATAAGACAACCTAGCCTCCTTCCCCCAAGAAAGCTAGTTGTTCAACAGCAGCACATAACCAGGTCTAGGCCGCAGGGGGACAGTAAGGGAAATACTCATTCTTTTCCTCTACAAATCCTCTAAGGCAAGGGAGCTGCTCCCTAGAATCCCAATGATGCAGGATTTCCCTTATGTCATGGTTAATTCACATACCTAAACATACCAGGAGCATTTCATTCCTGTTCACTCCTTGTCTTTGTTGTGGATCTGACAGTCTCATCTTTGGCCTTTGTGTGGATCTGGTATCTGCAGTCCAAACACTTCTCTGGGTTTGTGATAAATTTGAATTTATAGTCACTGTCTTACTGTTATCTTTAATTCTTCCTGAGTGTTTTTCCTTTTTCTTCTACATGCATGCTACATAAGTGTGTATGTGTTTATGTGCGTGCCTGCATGTGCTTGTGCAAACTGGTAGAGGTCAGAGGTTGATGTTATCTTCTTCCTCCATCACTTTAGAAACTGGGTCTTTCTCTAAACCTAGAGTAGACTGATTGGGCGAGATTGGCTGCCCATGAACTCCAGGACCCTCCTGTCTCTACCTCCCCAGCACTGGGATTACATGTATACACCAGCATCCTTGGCTTTTTGTCTAGGTTCAAGGGATCCAAACTTGGGTCCTCATGTTTGTACATCTGGCACTTTACCAACTGAGCCAACTCTCCCGTCCCATATCATACCTGTTTTAAAGAATTCTTGTCTTATTTTGGCCCAATAAATTATTTTTCATCTTTTGGGCTTTTAAATTTCTATTATTACTATTGTGTATGAGAGACTGTTTGTCCAACTATGTACACAATGAGGTGTTAGTCCTTGCTTTCTACCTTATTTTTTAGTACAAACACAACTGTGAGTCAAATTTACAATAGCTCCCTGGAAAAGAGATGGGGTGACAAGTGAGGAAACCACCAGAAGTTGTTCTCTTCAGGCAAGCATTAAAGGTCTGTATGAGGGTAGTGGGGCGTGATAGACCGACCATAGATCACAGTTCCATGATATAGTTGATGATATTTCCTGACTGGTAAGGAAATGCGGCAGTCAAGGAGTCTTGGGTACCCAAGTTTGAGTAGAGCTGGATACAACACGGTTTGACTGGGGCCAGTCTTACTGTCAGTGGTATAAGTTCAGGCACCACCACTGGTGCTAGTCTAGGAGAGGAGGTAACATGACCGAGCTCCTTTCCAACCTCTGCTTGCCTAGGAGAGAAGCTCCTCTGCAGATCTCCTGTCCGGAGAGCCTTGGTGTTAGATGGCTTAATAAATTGGGTCACACCAGTAGTGTTTGCACTATAGAAATGGACAGATAACACGGCCTAGTCTTCTTGCCCCAAGAAAGCCAGTTGTTCAACAGCAGCACATAACCAGGTCTAGGCCACACGGGGACAGCAGGGTAAATAGGCAGGAGGAAAGCTAAGACTTTCTCTACGTGCCTCATCAAAGGGATCATCAGCGGAAAAACGTGAAAGCCTGGCTGAATACCTAGTGGTCTCCTCTTCTCTTACTCCAGATCTGTTTCCCAGCCACTTCCTCCCACTGTCCACACCCCATCTCCTCTAGGCATATGTACTAATCCCAGAATGCCTGATAAAAGCACAACTCTAGCCCTATCTCCGACTGTGAAAACCTTTGGGGGAACTCATTCTTTCGTTCATTCATCCATCCATCCATCCATTCATTCTTAATTCATCCATTAAGAAAATAGATTGCCAGCTACATTGTTGCCACTTGGATTATAATGGTAAAGAAAGCAGGTGTCCGCTTTCATCTCATGAGGTGTACAATCTGTCTTGTACTCATGAGCCTTCCCCAAATGACATGCTCATCACTCTCACCATCTCCCCTATATCTTCTCTATAGAACAATCCTAAAGTGGCTTATGTCACATGGGCTTCCAGAGAGCCAAGAACAACCATTTCCTTCCTCTTATGTCTGATTGATCCCCTCTGTCTGAAACAAGAACATTAACAGATGAAACTATCCCATAACACAGTCAAACAGCCTCAGCTTGGATGTTCCCATGCGCCCACCCTGCCCCCGCCCCATGCCCCGCCCAACCTCCACAGCTCTTTTTGGGGTTAGCCGAACAGTCTCCTTTTGCTCCTTGGGCCCATACTTTAAAGTTTCAAGGCTATCTGTGAACAAACCAAAACTGTATACCATACATCACAAAGGAAGAGTCACTAGTATGCCATTAGGCAAGCAAGTATTGTTTTCTGGTTATTGGCAGCAGCTATGTCCAGCTACCCACAGGCTGGATTTTCCGGAGACTATGGTCTGTGGAATCAGTTATTCTAGACTGGGACTCGGTTTTTGCCTAGAATGTATAGATGAACTTCCCAGAAATGACTACAAGGCATCAGAGCTTAGAACTGACCTCAGCAATTGCAACTATCTAATAACACCAGACATTGTCAGCAATGACTGAGTGGGTCTCCTTGGATAAGGGCCACGGTGACGCCCGTGGTGTTTGGGTACTATCTACTAGTAAGTGTTTGTTGCAGACTAGTAATTGACCCCTCCCCGAACAAAATTATTTCCCCTGGAAACAAAAAAAGAGCTTTAGCTAAGTACCTTCCACCCTGAGAATCTCACCCTGTTTGTAAAGTGATGGAGAAATCCTCGTGGTTTTCAAGGCTGCTCCAGATTTCTGAACAAGTGAGCCAGACGTCAGAGACAGAGAGAATAACTGCATGCTGGCCTTCCAACTCCAGCCCAAAGCTAAGCTGATACCCCTTGTAACAGTTACTTTTTTGTGCCCCTAATCACAGTATCTGACATGTTACAGGAGCAAGGATTTGCTGTGGTTCAGTTTCAAAGGCTTCAGGCATAAACTTTTGGTCCCGTGCACTCAGGCTTCATGGTAGCAGGAGCATGTGGAAGGTAGAGGGGGGTTGTTCTATTCACGACCAGGGATAATAGTAATATAACTGTCCCTCAGTAATATTGGTATTCCCAACCACCTTATTCCTTCAATCAGGCCTCACCTAAAGGAATCTCTCTCTCTCTCTCTCTCTCTCTCTCTCTCTCTCTCTCTTTCTCTCTCTCTTTCTCCCCCTTCCCTTCCTCCTCTTCCTCCTCTTCCTCCTCTTCCTTCTCCTCCTCCTCCTCTTCTTCTTTTTCCTCTCCTCCCTGCCATAATTCTCCGCCATTATTGACCCCTGTGGAACCATATGCCATCAAATAAACCCTCCCTTCTATAAGTCGCCTTGGTTCTGGTGTTATTCAGCAACAGGAAGTAACTGAGCCGCAGATTTCTGAAGCCTGCCTAACAGTCAGCTGTCAGTGATGTATCACCAACTACCTGACAGTCAGTTGTCAGTGATGTAATACCACCGTTATTCCTGACTGCTTCTTTTATTGACTTCTGCTTCCTGGACAAACTACACACTCACACAGATAATAAGAATTTCAGCTATTGGGCTGGCGAGATGGCTCAGCTGCTAAAAGCACCAGTTGTGAAAGCCTCAGAACCCACATTTGAACCCATGATCCCACTGTGGAGGGCCGGCTTCTTCCACAGAAGTTGTATCTGACCTCTGTACTCATACTGTGGCAGGATCCTACACACACACATGCAGGCACACACCAAACACAAGTAATAAATAAAATAAAGTTTAAAAAGAATTGCAACTATCTAATAAACACATAAAAACTACATGCAGCTTCACTGGTAATCAAACATGTATAAATAAAAAATTAAATTGATGAATAAACATTTGTTCCTACTTAATTAACAACACTTTCTAAACTATAATGCTCTGCTTGTCCAAGATGAGGTGAAATGAGAGTTTATACCTGAACAATACATTTATATATCCCTCCTGGAACAGACTTTAAATGAACAGTTCCTTTTTTTTTTTCTTTTCTCTTTTTTTGGAGACAGGGTTTCTCTTTGTAATCCTGGAACTCGCAGACCACAGGTCTGCGAGCCACCATCACCCAGCTGACAGGCCCTTTGAATTTCACCTTTAGAATCTATTCCAAAATAATCAGGAAAGCAGATGTTGACTTATGCACAATGATGCTCATCACAGTGTTGCTTAGGGAAAAGTAGAAAGTAATGTATCAAAAATAGTTGAAGGGTTAAATCTATATCTCTATGAATGAACATTTTGAAATATTACAATCATCTGTCTGAAAAACAACTGACATTGTGCACAGGTGGGGCCTGTCCTGGAGACTGAATTCAGGTTGTCAGGCTTAGCAGCAGGCACCTTTTTCTAGTAGAGTGATCTTACTGGCTCTGATTGTTTTTCTATGGATTGGTTGTTGATCCTTTCATTTTGACTATTGGAAACTGATTGATTTAACAGTATAGCAACTTCAACCGGGCAGTGGTGGCACATGTCTTTAATCCCAGCACTTGGAAGGCAGAGGTAAGCAGATTTCTGAGTTTGAGGCCAGCCTGGTCTACAGAGTGAGTTCCAGGACAACCAAGGCTACACAGAGAAACCTTGTCTTGAAAAGCCAAAAAAACCAGGTTGGTGAGATGGCTCAGCAGGTAAGAGCACTGATTTCTCTTCCAAAGGTCCTGAGTTCAAATCCCAGCAACCACATGGTGGCTCACAACCACCCGTGATGAGCTCTGATGCCCTCTTCTGGTGCACCTGAAGACAGCTACAGTGTACTTATATATAATAATAAATTTTAAAAAAAAAACAAAAAAGAAAAAAAATAGTATAGCAACTTTATCAAGCCACTCTTAAACTCCTGTCTACAAAGTAAAGAGAGCATATCGAGTGCCCTCTGACCTTTGACTCACTGGAGTTCCACTGACTAGTTTAATGATAGTCTCCAGACTATCATGAAATAACCATCCCAGGGGCCTTTAATTTGGACAGAGCACAGTAGGAGGAGGCTTGATTCCATTGTGTGGTATCTAGGTTCCTCAGCCTGGAGGACTCAGGTCAGAGGAGAGTTGATATCTGGAAGCTCTAATCAGATATCTGGTGTGGACCCTGGCTCTCACTGCCTTTAGAGAGCCAGTGTGAGCTCTTGGTGGGAACTTTAAGACTTGAAACCAGTAAGTTCCAAACAGCATGAAAACTGACAAACACTGTCAATCAAAACTCTTTAAAAAGGCAGCTTAATTCCCATGGGGAAGTGTGTTCACTCACATGCTGGGGGGTTGGGACTTGAGCTCAGTTGAAGGGTGGCCTCCCATGCAAGCTCTCTGGAGAGGCTAGCCTGTACCTCTCAGCACTGGTTAGGTTCCTAGAGTGACAGACCCTTGGGACACCAGTCCAAAGGTGGCTTGCCTTCCCTGGCCTGGGCATGGAAGTCACATAGGTTCATTCTTAGTGTAGACATGGGACTGCTTAGATTTATGGGGGAGAGATGGACACACCTCTTCAGCTCATGGGGAGTGTCAAGTCATATTTGGAGACACTGTGGGTTGGGAAAATTTGGGCTAATTTTCTATGCTCTGCAGGAAATAAAATACTTTAAGACCTTCACATATTCTTTTCTATGCTTCTTCATTATGCTCTTTTGATTCAGTTCCTGTTCTACTGCTGTGAAGAGACACCATGACCAAAGCAACGTATAAAAGAAAGCGTTTAATTGGGGTTTGCTTACAGTTTCAGAGGGTGAGTTCATGCCATCACGGCTGGGAAAATGGCCAAAGACAGGCCAAAGACCTCTAATGGGTTATACTGACTGGTGACACTGTTGAGTGTATTAGTTGGGGTTCTTCGAGGCTGTGGCCAATACCTGAGAAAATCAGCTTGAGGGATGAAGGATTTATTCTGGTTCTTGGTTCAGGGCATTCAGTCCACTGTGGTGGGGAAGGCTCATGGTGGTGACTCATCTGTGACAGTGGGAGCTTGTTACCAGGATGCAGTCTGATTATAAAGTGCTGCCCACAGATGCTCAAAAGTGGGTGGGGTTGCCCTCCTGCCTCTACATCCCGTGTACTGGAATTCCAAGTGCGTGTGTCATCACATCCAGCTGCCTCAAATGTTCATTTCCTTCCTCTTTAAAGCATCCTTTCTTCTGAATCCTGGGTATCCCATCTCACATGGGGTCTCTCTATTCTTTGAAATCACAAGAGCACTTCACAGACTCTCCAACTAAAAATGAATAACGAGTACTTTCATATATTAAACAGTTTGGCCTGAACAATTTCATAGTAACTTAGTATTTAAGTCCTAGTAACTGTTAGAGAAAATAATGCAATACATCAAAAGCATTGTTTTATCTCAATTTTTTTCTTTTTCTTTTTCTTTTTTTTGGTTTTTCGAGACAGGGTTTCTCCATGTAGCCCTGGCTGTCCTGGAACTCACTCTGTAGA
>NW_022196900.1:6134431-6142682 GCF_008632895.1 Mastomys coucha
AAAAAATAATGAGTGTGGGGGTGGGGGTGGGTGGGTGGTGGGTGGTATGTGCACGTGAATACACGCATTTTCAGGGCTAGAGTTACAGGTTGTTGGGAATGGAGCCAGGGACCTTTCCAACCTGCTCTTAACTGATGAACCATCTCTCCAGCCTATTATATCTCACTTTAAAGTCATCCCAGCCATTGGCTAATGAGATTGTGTGTCTGTCAGAGAGTAACAGACCTTCTTAAGCCCCAGAGCTTGGTTGGCTGTTGTTTTTATTTCCTGTTCCATTCTATCATAGGAATCAATGAAAACCCAGCTTGGCAGAGACACAGGGAATAGGGGCATGATCCAGTGTTGAAACGGTGAAGTCCCTGGAGCTGTTAGCACGCATATGCCTGATAGACTTTGAGTATTGACATGTTGCCTTTGAAAGTTGAACATGTCCCATAGTGACATAGTGAATTAGCTCTGACAATCTGGGAGCCTCGTTTGTGGTTTGGCCACAGCTTTACTGTTCCACTGATAACAATGGCTGTATTCTGCCTTCTGTGACGGCTACCTGAAAACACACATTGTATTTCTCATCACAGCGTTTGAAAGGTCAGAGCAACATCTAATTGGTCTCTGTGTCCTTCGTCTCACCTCCCAGTGACAGGCAGCTAGCACTTAGTGACCTTTATCAGAGTCAGCGTGTCCACACAGGCCACCTGAATCCAAACCCCATTCTCCTCCCAGGACACAGCTCTACCTCAGTGAGCTAGCACAGTGCCTTGCTGTTTCAGAAGCACGTAGGCAATTTTATTTAAATAAATGAATGAGCTTGCATGTGCTTACTTTGGTCCACACCTTGATTTCCACCAACAAAGCTAAGCAATTCATAGCCCAGTAGATGCCTCTATACATCCAGTGTGAGGTCAGGCTCAGAGTGCAGGGCACGGGCTCCTCCCTTTCGTCTGTACTCAAATGATCAGTTTAGCACTCCCTTGTCTTCAAAGTGTGGTGACAGTGCAGAGGAGTATTGTGAAAGCCAAAGGAGAGCTGCCTGCACAAGGGCTCTGAAGGACGTCCAAATGGTGGCATGCCTTAAAGGATTACAGTTCAGCTGCGGACTGACAATCTCTGACTCGCCCTATTCTGCTCTTCCTGGTTGGATTAATGGAGGAGGGGAAGACTAAACAGAACAGACTGATGGGCAGGGGTGGGGCTATAAGCAGCTATTTCTGATTCCCAAACGGCCACGCGTTCGCCTTAGACTGAAATTCCCCAGGAGCTACACTAATGGAGAAATTAGTATCCGTTGACACAGTAGCATATGCTCTGAAATGTTCTCCCATTAAGCTTCATGAGAAATAGCAAGAAAAAACCTGGTCCATTATAGGAAATCCGCCACAACGTTAGACTCCAGGAAAGCATAGCCTGACATCGCCTAGGCTCTGGAAAGTCAGGTGGTAACTCCAACTCCAGGATGACGCACAAAGTATTGCTAATTTTTAATTAGATATTTTAATTCTTTATAATTTCACACAATGTACTTGGATCATATTCCTCCTCCAAACCCAGCTCCTCCCAGATCCATCCCACTGACTTTCTGTCCTCTTTTTCTTTTTGGAAAAGTCCAGTGAGTGTCCAAACGTTCCTGGTGTGGGGCCATCCCCCCTGGAGTGTGATCGGTCTACCAGTGGTCACACCCTTAAAGAAAACTGACTCACCTTCTTGCCCAAACTATCCATTGCCAGCAGTTCCTTTCCTCATGGTAGGACTTTAGGCCATGCTGGGATTTGTACACCTTGGACTTGTGCAGGTGTTCTTCTTCTTGTCCCAACAGGGGTCAGCTCCTAGGTGCAGCTTCCTCGTTGGTCTCTAGAGAACACTGTTCATCGTAGTCATCCATTACCCCTGAATTTTACAAGCTTTCTATCGCCTCTTTCCTGATAATAAACCCTGAGCGTTGGAGGAGGGGGAATGTTCTAGATGTCCTGCTAGGGCTAAGCACCTTCTGATCTCTTATCCTCTATGTTAGTTGCCATCTACTTCCCCATGAGGGTTGAGAGATGCTCCAACATGGGTCTAATGATAACTCATTAGGAATCAGTTTCATACTATGTCCACTTAGCAGAAATAATAGCAATAGTAGGTTTGCTCTAGCAACTATGACCTGTCTAGCTATAAGTTCTTTGGGGGTGGAGGGAAGGCTGTTTGTTTTGTTTTTATTAAATATTTTCTTTATTTACATTTCAAATGTTATCTCCTTTCCTGGTTTCCCCTCCGACAACCCCCATCCCATCCCTACCCCTACTCACCAACCCACCCACTCCTGCTTCCTTGTCCTGGCATTCCCTTACACTGGGGAATCGAGCCTTCTCAGGACCAAGGGCCTCTCCTCCCATTGATGTCCAACAAGGCCATCCTCTGCTACATACGCAGCTGGAGCCATGGGTACTTCCATATGTAGTTTTTGGTTGGTGGTTTAGTCCCTGGGAGCTCTGGAGGTTCTGGTTGGGGGTACTAGTTGGTTCATATTGTTGTGGGCGGGGGGGGGGGTTGTTTTTTAAATTTATTTTACTTTATGTGCATTGGTGCTTTGACTGCATGTATATTTGTGTGAGGGTGTCAGATCCTCTGGAACAGGAGTTACAGACAGTTGTAAGCTGCCATGTGGGTGCTGGGAATTGAACTCAGGTCCTCTGGAAGAGCAGCCAGTGTTCTTAGCCACTGAGCCATCTCTCCAGCCCCCTAGCTACAAGTTCTTAAGACTCAAAGTCTGTAAAGGAAAACTGTCTTTGTCTATCAACACAAAGCTCATTTAAAAACACTCTTATTCTTTGGAGAGGAGGAAAAAAAAAACAGTTTTAGTAAAGCTGAACATTTCAGAGCCTATGTTATTTTGTCAAATTTGTGAGTACCTGCTATTTGTTTTCAAGCTAGCCAGCATACATAATATTGACTAAACAGTACCATTTTGAAAACATGTTTTCACTGTTGTGGATGAGTGTGTGGTCTTTTTTCCTTTCTTTTCTTTTTTTAAAGATTTATTTATTCTATGTAAGAACATTGTAGCTGTCTTCAGACATACCAGAAGAACGCATCAGATCTCATTACAGATGGTTGTGAGCCACCATGTGGTTGCTGGGATTTGAACTCAGGACCTCCAGAAGAGCAGTCAGTGCTCTTAACCGCTGGGCCATCTCTCCAGCCCTGAGTGTGTGGTCTTTCATGAACCAACAGTTCTACTCTGGAGCCATTAGTGTTTGATTTGCAAGAAGGACCATGTCTTTTAATACCAGTAAGTATGCATAAAAAAGACCCAGAGAAGGAAAAGGGAAAGACCAGAGCTTTACAGACCGTGCAAGGCAGACAAGTGTCCTGAGGACCCAGGAATTTGAAAAAAAAAAGCAAAATAAAAGCTGTCATATTTAATGAAAGCCTTGGGCATGCCGGGTGTGTGCTTCACACTTCTGACTCCTCAGAGCACCATGGAGGTCCGCATTATCTCTGTGTTATGATGAAATGACTGAGCCTACATCCGCCCAAGGACACAGGCTAGAAAAGGCTCAATTTAACATTCAAACCATGTCTGCCCCAGCAGCCCAGATCCTTTCCAGAACATTCCTCCGACTCAAAGAACAGGCTGAGACACTGTCACAGTACATCGTGGCAAAACATGAACAAAGCCTTGTTTTTTAAGAAAATCTAGGTCATTCTCCTTTCTTCTGCCATACACAGGAGATAGGAGAGAACACTGTGAAAATGGCCCCTGGGCCGGGGACTCCCTGGGCCCAGCTCTCAGAACTTAGGAGAAATACCAGCCTCCACCCTTGCTCCCCAACTCAGCTTGCCCTTTTGTTTCTTTCTTTGATGGGGTGTGCGGTGGGGGGGTGTCATTCCCTGGGCCCAGCTCTCAGAACTTAGAGTAAGGGGGAACACCAGCCCACACTCTCATCTCTCTCCGTTCAGGTTTGTACTTGTCTTCTCCGTACCAGAGTTAGAGAAATTCGGCTGTGGCCTTGTTCTCTTTGATAGTGGAGATGCTCAGACTTAGGCAAGCTGAGATGATAAACCCAGAGAGCGGGATGGGGCCTTTTCTCCAAGGGCTTCCTTCCTTCCTTCCTTCCTTCCTTCCTTCCTTCCTTCCTTCCTTCCTTCCTTCCTTTCCTCTTTCTTTTCCCTTTTAAGATTTATTGGCTTATTTCTTTTATGTGATTTTCATGTGTATGTCAGAGCCCCCGGAGCTAGAGTTACAGGTGTCCGTGAGCCCTATGATATGGGTGCTGAAAACAAACCTCTGGTCTTCTGGAAGAGGAGTGTGTGGTCTTAACCACTGAGCCGTTTCTCCAGCTCCTAAAGGTCTTGCTTTCTGGGTCATTATGGGGCAGCTAATACTACAGAGACAATACTGTTGGAATATGCTCCGAGGCCATTCTAGCCTGTGGATCTATCAGGGTACCATGTGAGAACCAATTTAAATTGTGACCCCATTGCCTGCTGGCTGGATGATCTTGGGCAAATTGCTTAATTTTGCTGAAGCTCTTCATCTGCAAGCTAGACACCACAATGCCTGTTTGTTGTAGTTTTGTGATAATTAATAGCATATTGAAAGCACATGCCACACAGCTGAGGTTCTTCCTGTCTTCCAATAGGGCTCCAATAGACTGTTTATTCTCTGCTTAGAAGATGTACCTCTTCTCTCTCCTCAGATGGGTCACTGGATTCGTTCTTTAGTATCCTCCAATGGATAGCCACTGGTTGAGTGGGGCCTTGGTGACATTGGGATTAGCCGTATCTGTAAGATAGAGAGATGGCTCAGTTGGTAAGGTACCTGCTCACCAAGCATAAGGTCCAGAGTTTGGATTCTCAGAACCCAATGGGGAAAGACAGATGTGGTGGCTCAGATCTGTAATCTGTGGGAGATGGGAAAGGGGGAGTTAGAGGCAAAGAGTTTCAAAAAGCTCATCGGTCCCTAAGCCTAGTTGCTTCAATGAGTTCCAGGTTAGGTCAGAGATCCTGTCTCAAAAAAAAATAAGGTGAATAAGCTGGATGTGGTGGTACAGACCCTGGGCGGTGGTGGCACACACTTTTGATCCCAGCACTTGGGAGGCAGAGGCAGGCAAATTTCTAAGTTCAAGGCCAGCCTGGTCTACAAAGTGAGCTCCAGGACAGCCAGGGCTACACAGAGAAACCCTGTCTCAAAAAAACACAAAAAAGAAAAAAAGAAAGAAAATAGATCCTGGAAGTACATTTATTTATTTATTATATGTATGTATGTGAGCACACTGTCACTGTCTTCAGACACACCAGAAGAGGGCATCGGATTCCATTACAGATGGTTGTGAGCCACCATGTGGTTGCTGATGAACTCAGGACCTCTGGAAGAGCTGTCAGTGCTCTTAACCACTGAGGCATGTCTCCAGCCCTGGATGCTTTTTAAAAATCATAACATTTTTATTAATTACTTGGAAGTAAAATATAATAAACCCAAACCCAGTGTTCTCATGCCCAGCCCCTGCCTATATGACCTCCTCCCCCCAAAAAGAAGAAAACATACATACCATGTCCAATTTGTGCTGCCCATATGCTCACTGGAGCATGGGCAAACTCCCAGTGGCATGCTTTGAATCCCAGCTTCAGAGGCAGAAGCAGGTAGATCTCTATGAGTGAGGCCTGTTTGGTCTACATAATGAGTTTCAAGCTAGTTTGGGTTACATAGTGAGACCTTATATCTTGAAAGAAAGGAAGGAAGGAAGAAAGAAACAGTAAATGGGCAGGTTATAGTGCCCACCTCTTTGGTGTTTTGTTTTGTTTTGTTTTTGAGACAGGGTTTCTCTGTGTAGCCCTGGCTGTCCTGGAACTCACTCTGTAGACCAGGCTGGCCTTGAACTCAGAAATCTGCCTGCCTCTGCCTCCCAAGTGCTGGGATTAAAGATGAGTGCCACCACTGCCCAACTAGTAGCTACCTCTTTAATCGGAGTACTCAAGAGGCAGAGACAGGCAAATCTCTTTGCATTTGAGCTCATCCTGGTCTATATAATGAGTTTCAGGCTGGCTATAGCTACAGAGTGAGGTTCTGTATCAAAAACTCAGGTGAAGAAGGAGGAGGAGGAGGAGAAGGAGGAGGAGAAAGAGAGCACCAGTATTGCCCCCTGGCCTCCACTAACACGAGAGGCCATACATATCTGTCTATCCCCTCATGAGCAGGTACATAGAACACATACATAAAATAAAAACAAAAATGAAATAAAGGGAATGCTAATTTCATATAATCCTTAGGGTTATTAAATGAAATAATACAAATTGCTTAGAAAATGCTTGACAGGAGCCAGTGGCGCACACCTTTAATCTCAGCACTTGGGAGACAGGGGCAGGTGGATTTCTGAGTTTGAGGCCAGCCTGGTCTACAAAGTGAGTTCCAGAACAGCCAGAGCTACACAGAGAAACCCTGTCTCAAAAAACAAAAAACAAAAAACAACAAAAAAACCCAACCCTCCCCCCAAAACAAGAGAGAGAGAGAAAATGCTTGATGGTGGAAGGTTGTGGGCCGCTTTCCCCGGTATTTGGCTGGAATGGGGGTACTGTCAGCTGGAATGGGAGTATTGTCAGCAACCTTTCTGCCTGGTCAGGCTTCCTCTCCTATCCCTTTGGCTGCAGAGCTCAGGACCTGTCTTTCTGTCTCTCCGTCTGTGTGCATCTCTTTCTTACCCTCCTTCCCCGGCTTGTATTTCCTGCTTGGTGTCTTCAGTGCTTCATCTGGAATATTTAGGAAATAATGCACGTATTCATCACCATGAGTCCTGAAGCTCTTTGCTCTTTTGCTCTCTGCAGTGTTCAGAATCTCCACGTGCTGTTTATAGATTACATGCAGTGATTCTATCTAGAAGGAAAAGGGTATTGTATTTGTCTGGGACTCTAAGGTTGTGTTTTTCAATTAATACAACACAGCAAATTAGTTGAGTTTTTACTCCGTAACTTGAGCTTCTTAAAGTGCTTACATTCTTCTTTGATTTTTTTTTTCTTTGTGACAGCTCTGTGTCCTTGTTAGTTTTGCTCCATTTGAGTCATTAGTGGCTCTTCTGGCTACAGCAGAGTTGTCAGTGTTTGCTCTTGTCTTGTCTTTGTGGCCTTGCCTAGCACCATGGGGCTCTCCTCCTCCCTCCTTGCAGGTCACTGAATTAGTCTCTGGTGGTGTTTACTCTCATTGTCACTTCCACATTTGAACATTTGAAGTGGTTTTCCTTTTCTCTTCTCTTCTCTCCTTTTCTTTCTTCTTTATCTTTCTTTCTTTTTTCTTTTCTTTTCTTTTTTGTGGGTCAAATTGAACTCCAACTCACAATCTTACTACCTTGGCTTCTCAAATACTTGAATTATAGATGTGTGCCACCATGAACGGATGAAATGTTTATATTTAAAAATGGCCCATTGGGGGCTTGCAAGATAGCTCCCCAGTTATACCAGTTATCTGCTGCTCTTGCAGAGAACTCAAGTTCATTCCCCAGAACCCTTACTCTGATCATTTCTTTTCCATCTCTACTTGAGTCTCTTTAAAATTATTGTTGGGTTTTTTTTTTTTAATGCATTTTGGCCAGCCATGGTGATGCATGCCTATAATCCCAGCACTTGAGAGGCAGAAGCAGGAAACTCGTCCAAATTCAATGTGAGCCTTGATTATAGAGGAAGTTCCAGGTTAGCCTGGATGTTTGGGGCATCATCTCAAGAACAAAACAACACCAAAGTGTTCTCTCTTCTTTACAAGACAGAATATCTATCCCCATGTGGTCCTGGTTATCGCCTCTCCAGTTACTCAGCTTGATGTTATCCCTTCAAGGGCTTACCTCCCTCAGTGACTTCTGATCTGCCTTGAATCCTCCTATCAATACCTGTGCAGGTCAGCCTGGTGCACTCCCTGCCTCAAAAAGGCACCTGGCCATGAGGATAAGCAGGAACTAAAGGCTACTTGCTAAGCTGGGAGCCCTGGGGTGGAGCTACATTGACCCAAAGGAAGGAAACATTATTAGTCTACTTTCACAAAGGCATCTGATAGTGAATGCCCCCATTTATGTGTATATGTGTACCTACGTGTGTGTGTGTGTGTATGTGTGTGTGTGTGTGTGTACCAACTGTGGGTGTGGGTGTGTCTTTGGGGGTCTACAGAGGCCAGAAGAAGGGATTGGATCCCATGGAGTTAGAAATACAAGTGACTGTGAGCTACCCATTGTGGGTTCCAGAAACAAACTCAAGTCCTCTGGAAGAGCAGCAAGAGCTCTTTTTTTTT
>NW_022196900.1:6142724-6182842 GCF_008632895.1 Mastomys coucha
TCAGAAATCCGCCTGCCTCTGCCTCCCAAGTGCTGGGATTAAAGGCGTGCGCCACCACTGCCGGGCTGCAGCAAGAGCTCTTAACTACTAAGTCAGCCTGGATACATAAAGATGCTGTGTGAGTTGGTAGTGGCTCTGGGAAATGTTTGGCCCAATTGTAACATTTTCTTCTTGAGAGGCAGGTCTCAGTAGAATTGCCATGTTTGCTCAAAAGAGGACAAAGTTATTTCTCTTTCCTTGTTAATAGTCCATCTCAGTGGGATGGGATGAGCCTCTTGGGTTCCTCTAAGATTGACAGCTCTCACTGCTGACTTACTCATTAGGTAGTCCACCATCTTACTTACTTTTCTATTGCTGGAATAAAACACTGTGACCAAGACAACTTATAAAAGAAAGCACTTACAGAGTGAGTTCCAGGACAGCCAGGGCTATACATAGAAACCCTGTCTCAAAAGCAACAACAATAACAACAAAATGAAATAAAATAAAATAAAATAAGAAAGCACTTAATTTGGGGCTCACAGTCACACAAGGTTAAAGTCTGTGATCATGATGATGCATCATGCAGGCAGGAATGGTACTGGAGCAATAGCCGAGAGCTCTCATCTAGATCCACAAGCATGAACAGAGACAGTTAACTGGGGAATGGCATTATGGGCTTTTGAAACCTCAAAACCCAAAGCCTACCTCTAGTGATACACCTCTGCCAACAAGGCCACACCTCCTCCTAATCCTTCCCAAATAGTTCCACCACTGGAGACCAAACATTCAAATACATGAGCCTTCAGAGGCCATTGTCATTCAAACTACCACACCTATCTCATAGGGTCTTGGACCATGATTCATTGCAATTTTATACATTATGTAGAGCAGCACATACATTGGTCCTATGGTGATCCTGGGCACACCTCCCAGAGATCTGCTGTAGTCCCCAGCTACAGGCTCCAGTATCCTGTGAACCTCAGCACTGAGCTCAGCTGTAAGACAAAAGCTCCTATCTGAAGAGAATGCCCCTGGATAGTCATCCTAAGGTGACCTGAGAAAAGTCTCCATAATATGATTTGACTGCAGTCCTCTTTTTCCTGCAAAGATAGAATGCTATTACCCACATAAACTTGGAATTGAATCCCATACCAAGCTCTGCAACTTCATGCAGACATTTGACCTCTCTGATCTTATCTTACTTTCTTCATCTGTAAGATGGGGATCAGGGTTCTTGTCCTGCATAACTCAAGGAGCTGGTGAGAGAATATAAGGAGAGAGTGTAAGGAGAGGACTCCTCTGTCTTGGGGTATTAACTATAAAATTCCTTGGAAGGTACAGGTGGTTAAGAATGTAATGCTAGAAGATGGTAGCATCTATCGCTGGGGTTTGTAGGGAGGAAGTCAGTGGTGTGAATTAGGTACCACCCAGTATATTCAGAGCAGAACTCCCTGTAGAAAAAGGATTATGGGTAGTGGGCAAGACCACATTAGGAACACAAGAGAGTACCACAACCTCTAGGGCATGCATTCCTGGGAGCTGGTCTCCCAAACACTAAACAAGGAGAGTAAAGGAAATCTTATTGAGTTTTCAGTGTAGGAATTGCTGAATCCATTCCTTTACACTCAACACTGTCCCCCAAACACTGAAGAATCTATGTCCAAAGGAATGGGATTGAAACGCGTCTGGTGAAAGCCACAAAGACCTTGAATATTTTCTTAAGTTATGAGAGTCATTCTCAGTTCTCTGCAAACGTCCTGATATCTCCTTCTGTTTTGGAGTCATTTAGTCCATTGCATTAGCAATAAATAGATTAGAATTCTACTGTTAATAGGGAACATCAAGGGAAGAGATATAAGAAGACAGACTTGTGTGAATGCTAAGGAAGCAATCCAGAACAGAGATGTGTGCTCCAGACCCACTAACAAAAAGAAGATAGAAGGGGGGGGGGTCTTTCATGAGTGCTTACAGTAGGTTATTAGAGAGGTTTGGATAGTACAGGAGACTGAGCAGTCTATTAAGAAGAACATAGTGGGCAGGTACGGCAGCACATATCTTAAATTTCAGCTCTGGGAAGCAGAGGCAAGTGGATCTCTGAATTTGAAGCCAGCCTGATCTATAGAGCTAGTTCCAGAATAGCCATGGATACACAAAGAAAACCTATCTTGAAAACCAAAACCAAAACCAAAGCCCAAAAGATAGTGGACTGGCTACTTTCCTATCACTGCAACCCAAATGCCTGACAGAATTAACTTAAAAAAGGAAATGTTGGGCT
Source organism: Mastomys coucha (assembly GCF_008632895.1). Classification (NCBI taxonomy): domain Eukaryota; kingdom Metazoa; phylum Chordata; class Mammalia; order Rodentia; family Muridae; genus Mastomys; species Mastomys coucha. Next base: position 6,144,982 of record NW_022196900.1, read on the forward strand.
GGAGAGATGGCTCAGTGGTTAAGAGCACCGACTGCTCTTCCAAAGGTCCTGAGTTCAATTCCCAGCAACCACATGATGGCTCACAACCATCTGTAATGGGATCAGATGCCCTCTTCTGGTGTGTCTGAAGACAGCTACAGTGTACTCATATACATAAAATAAATAAATATTTAAAAAAAAAATAAGAACCTTGAATTGAGTTCTTAAAAAAGAAAAAAGTCTTGGGTTGAAGATTTAGAAGATCTGAATGCTACTACATCAATGGTCCTCTGCAGTATAAAGAAAACTCAGTGGCTCTCAAAAATAAAAAATAAATAAAAATAAAAAAAAGGAAATGTTAAATTTTATTTTATTTTATTTTATTTATTTATTTATTTGGTTTTTCAAGACAGGGTTTCTCTGTGTAGCCTTGGCTGTCCTGGAACTCTCTCTGTAGACCAGGCTGACCTCGAACTCAGAAATCTACCTGCCTCTGCCTCCCAAGTGCTGAGATGTGTACCACCACTTCCGGTCTGGAAATGTTAATTTTAACTCATGGTTTCTTAAGGTTCAGCCCATGGTGCCCTGGCTCATGTGCTTGGCAAAACAACATGGTTGTAGCAGTGTGTGGTAGAGGACAGCTGCTCATATCTCAACAAATCAGAAAGCAGAGAGCATGTTGGGACCAGGAGCCAGCCTACAGCATCCAAAGGCCACCCTGAGGGACCTACTTTCTAAAGGTTCCTTGGTTCCCCTCAGACAGCAAGCACCACCAGGAGAAATCAGCATTCAAAACACGAGCCCGTGGGGGACCCTTCCTTCCCATTCAAGCTATAACATGGACCTTCTAGTACAATTCTGTTCCCCGGATTTTACCACTAGATGATTCATTCTTAAGAAGGGAGCAGGGATGTCTGTGTCTTCATTCTAGAATCTGGGGAGTAAGAGCTATTGTTTTTAACACCAGCATCTCTCCACGGAAAGCAATGATTCCTCTCCTCAGGTCATCACTCAGTCTTCATGACAACGGGCTCGGGCTCGTTCGTTCCCAGCATAGCAGCATCTCTCTTTGTGACTAGTTAGCATTAACTCTGACTCCCTTAATCTCAAAGAGTCAGTCAACAAAGGGTTCCCAGGGGTTGGGCTGTCATCAGATATCTTTTTTTTTTTTTAATGGAGGAAAAGCTGTGACTCAGAGCAGTGGCTTGATGCATGGCAAGGAAGGGAGAGCCAGGGCCTAGAACTCTGGCGTAGATCTCACATAGAGCTGTTTCTCTTGATTGCTGTAGCATAATCTTGCTATGTAGCCCAGGCTGGCCTTGAACTGAGGATCCCTTTCCCTCAGCCTTGAGAGTGCAAATACAGCTGTGTCCTACTCTGACCACAGGAGAGCCGGCCTTTTTTCTAATGGTCTCCCTGCTATACTCCTAATAGTTCATGGGTCTTAGTTCTTTGATGCAACAGCCTTTATTATAGTTCTTCATTAAGAAAAGTTTGGCGCTGGGCATACCCAGCACTTGGGAGGCAGGGGCAGGTGGATTTCTGAGTTTCAGGCCAGCCTGGTCTACAGAGGGAGTTCCAGGACAGCCAGGGCTACACAGAGAAACCCTATCTCGAAAAACCAAAAAAAAAAAAAAAAAAAAAAAAAAGAAAGAAAGAAAGAAAGAAGGAAGGAAGGAAAAAAGAGAGAGAGAAAGAAAGAAAGAAAGAAAGAAAGAAGAAAATTAGCCAAACTACAGGATTCCTCACCAAGTGTGGCTCTATATTAAAATTATCCACTTCAAAGGGCTTAAGTCCATGACAGGCACTCAGCAAGACTGGAGGTGTGAATGAATAAGAGCTTGGAAACCCACTAGGAAGCTCACTATTCAGATCTAAATGAGCCCGAGAAGATCACTAGACTCTACTTCTCTCTGCTGAGCCTCCAAGCATGAGAGGATTTAGACAAATACAAGAACACTATGACACTTCACTTTTGGTCCTACTTTAAGCCACTGTGGTTTCTTCCACCTATCCTGCTTCTGATTATTTTGATGGGAAAGTATTTAACATTGCCAGTATGCTTGCATTCTGACAACACAAATTAAACAAAACACTATTTCATACAGAATGGCAGGGTTGTGGTTTTTTTTTTTTTTTTTAAACCCTATGAAATTTGGTCGTTATGAAGAGCACTCCTCATCCTAAATCTCTGCAGACAGTAAAGCTGAAATTTGAAGCAGTAAACTGTTCTATTTTGGGAACAATAGATGTGCAGTCAGGAAGAGCTGGGCATTCTAAGAAGGAAATTGTATAGAAATGCTCACTATTAAGTCCACTCTTAGGAGTTTTTGAATGCAAAGAAGATTAATAGAGATAAAGGGAAGATATGGGCACTTAGCCGATGACAAATGGCACCCTCACCACCAAAGAGAGAGCAAACTTTGAGCTGAAATGGTACTTATAGGAAGTAAATTAAAGCCTCAGATGTTCTAGTCAGGAAGTCTCATTAGGATGCAACACAGAGTCTCATTATGGGTTATTACATGGTGCCACTAAAAAAGGCACGGCCTCCGAGAGCGACAAGACCCAGGCAAATATCAGGTTTGCTGTCTCGTTCTGCATCATCCAGTGCTGTCCTGTCCTCAGAAATGACTCTTCTGGGTGATAGAGGAGGATGCTGGGAGGGATTCATACAGAAATGACAGGTGTTAGGGTCAAACCTTGAGGACTATGCATATCTATATGATGTATGTATGTATGTATGTTTATAATATTTGCTGAGATATTCATTCACTCAGAAACATTTATGGCATACTAGAAAGACAAAAACCTAATAAGGTATTATTTTTTTCAAGAGGTCCCAAGAAAACAGACATGCTATCAAACCACTGTAGAGTGTGTGTGTGTGTGTGTGTGTGTGTGTGTGTGTATGCATGCGTGCACACGCATACACACACACACACATGTGACCAAGTTTGATGGATGTACAAGTGTACCAGATGCACAGAGGGGGACTAGCGTGCTTGAGGAAACCCTCAATCTAGAGGTGAAGAGTTTTTCTCTCAGGCAGGGCAGAGATGGGGAAGTGAGGAGACCTCCTACAGGGGAGAAAGTACTTGTGCAGTCTTTAGTTGTGAGAAATTCTGAATCCTGTATGATTTAGAGCAGCTGCTTTAATCATAGGTAAGGCACTTGCTCATTGGAGTCTCAGATTCCTTCTCTGTAAACAGGACAAGCCACATGATTGTAAGCAGTTAAAATTGACAGCACTGTCTAACAGGCTGTTCCCACCCCCTGCACCTCCACACACCCCCCCCCCCCCCCCCCCCGTCCCAAAGCTGAATTTAGATCCTTGCCAGGTTGTAAGTATTCCTGTTATGCTCCCTTTCCAGAGGAAGAAACTCAGAAGTGAGGTTCTAGAACTTTTCCCCAAATTATACAGGGTTAAAAATGTAGCAGCATTGGATTTGAACCCAGATACCTTGGCTCAATATTAGCTTTATTATTTTTTTTAAGATTTATTTATTTATTATACGTAAGTAGACTGTAGCTGTCTTTGGACACTCCAGAAGAGGGAGTCAGATCTTGTTATGGATGGTTGTGAGCCACCATGTGGTTGCTGGGATTTGAACTCAGGACCTATGGAAGAGCAGTTGGGGCTCTTAACCACCGAGCCATCTCTCCAGCTCCCTCAATATTAGCTTTTATTGCATGATGTAGCCTGGGAATATAGGTGTTTGGTGATCAAGTGTGCAGTGAGTAGAAATGGGCCTGCAGCCATAGGAGAGCATAAATTGTCCAGTGTGGTGGCACATACCTTTAATCCCAGCACCTGGGAGGCAGAGGCAGGTGGAGCTCTGCGTTCGAGGCCAAACTGATCTATACAGTGAGTTCCAGGACAGCCAAGGCTATGTAGAGAGATACCATAAGACTTGATCAGCAGGTGAATCTTCAGGAGAGATTGCCAGGTTTGCCAGGTTTTTGTTTAGAGACTGTGGTAGCACTGGAAGGCTGAAGGAGAAATTGGTGAGATAGGAGGTGTTACTGCAGTCTTGGTGAGAAGCAGTAAGATGGAGCTGGAGAGACACCAGCTCAGTGGTTAAGAGTATGTACTGCTCTTGCAGAGGACCTGAGTTCAGTTCCCAGTACCCATGTCAGGTGACTTGAAATAGCTTGTTACTTCACCCCCAGGGATCTGATGCTTCTGGCCTCCACAGGCATCTGCATGTTCATGCATGGGCATGCTCTCGCTCTCTCTCTCTCTGTCTCTGTCTCTGTCTCTCTCTCTCTCTCTCTCACACACACACACACACACACACACACACACACACACACTCACAAGTAATCCTTAAAATTAGGCTGTAAACTGAGGCAAGGGCCATAGGATGGAGAGGGGAAATTGTGTGTAAGAGGTGTAAGAGATGTTCAAGACACAGTGTGGACCGGATTTAGTGACCGTTGCGTATAAGGTACAGGAAGAGTAAAATGACTATTTGGTTTCCTGGTTTGGTGCCTCTGGGAAGATGGTGCCACCACAAGTAGAGACAGAGAAACATAGTTTACTGGAAAGATGTGCGTTTGAGCCTGGGGCCCTGGAGGACCATTTGGGAATTCACAGGTATCTGTGTGTCTGGGTTTGGAGCACAGAAGAACCACCTGGCTTGAATCACACAGCTCATAGGAGTCAGATGCAGAAAGACAAATAATGCCTTCTCTTATGTAAAAGGTAGATTCCATACATGTGTGTAAAAAGTGTACACTTGAGAATTCAAGACAATTGGCAAAGAGAAAGAGAACAGGCTTGAAAGGAGATCAGGATAGTGATGGCTGGTGAATATGGTCAGAGGACATCATGACATCCTTGAATGGCATCTTTATGAAGCTTGGCACAGTGTACAATGAATACGTTCTAATAAAATTAAGAGAAAGAATCGCCCTACAAGATTGAAAGGAGGAAAAAGTCCCTCAGGCAAAGAACGCCTGGCACTGTGGGTTCCACCAGGACGGCAGACGAGGGAGAAACAGTGCAGCAGGCTGTCAGGCATGAGTGTGCAGGATGGCATCCCACACAGAGCAGGGTCTCTGAAGCCAGTGATGGCCCCTGTTTGAAAGACTACCGACCTAGGCAGCTAGGAAACTGTGAGGGACGGGATCAGACCTGATGGGAAAATTTCGTTCTTGATGGACAACAGGGCTGGGTTCTTATTTTCCTGTGTGACAAGTACCCCGATGGGCGTTTAATCTGGATTGTGCACATAATTTAGTTATTAATCTTCATTTACAGCACAGTCTTTCAATTAAACTTTACTGTAAATTGTCGGTTCATAGGCTATTGCAAAATATATTTAATTTTCTTAAAGCTGACTTTATACCCAGCATGCTTCCGTATCTTCCGATTCTCCCCACCTTCCCGTGGTGCTAATCCTGGGTCGTAGTTTTGTACACCTTGTCTAAAACAGGAACGGGGAAGAGAGGTACGGGATTCATCAGCCCATGGAAAGGAGTCTTTCCAAGACGGAGCCATTCACAAGAGAGTGGCCTGAGTTTGGGCTTGGAGGCTAGGGAGCTGGTGGGTGCTGGAATTTCTGTCTTCATCCAGGCTGACCTGTTGCTTTGCCCACCTGTTCTTGGATTAAGAATCTTTTCTGTGCTCTATTTGATTCCCACAGTGGTCTAATTTGATAATCTGGTGGCAACCCCTTCCATCCTCAAAACTCCTCCCATGATAGCCAGGGATAGCACAGTATACTGACCAGGAATAACCTCCTCTAACTCTTCGTTCAATTAAGCTCCCTTCTGCTCGTGTTTCAGTGAAAGCTGCCATATCCTGAGATCTTTGTTCTGGTCCTCTGCCTGGAATGCTTTCCCACACTCCAGTTGGCCAACTCCAGTTGTTGTTCAGAGGGCATCCCCTTCAGTAGGCGGGATGATGCTATGGGCACCAGATCAGCACTTTATTCAGTCGGTTAGACTGTTGTACTAGGAAACAAGGACCGTGTTTTTCTGGAGGCCACTTCTCCAGTGTCTACAGCGTTAAGCCTGGAGATGTAGCTATTCCATCTTAAGAGACTTGCCTCGGGGAAAGAGGTGGTAGAATTTTAGCATGAGAACTGGGTTACTCGGCTGGGGGGCGGGGATCAGAAGGGGCATGCGTGCAGAGCCCCAGGGTATCTCAGCAGTTTAGGGCTTACAGGTTTTCCGAACCCCCCAGAGAACAGAAGGATTGGGGTGGGGGATGGGGGTAGATAGTTGTCAACAGTGCCTAAAGTGAGCCCACTCTCTTCCACTGCCCTCAGTAGGAGAGACTGGGGGAGGGGGGGGCAAGGATTGGGAGACAAGGGAAGTATAAAGAGCTTCTGTATTCACTCCCCAGGGTCTCCTACCGCGGGGTAAGAGAGCTAGCTGGGAAGCCAGAGCTTAGAAGGGGGGAGGTCATTCCCGGTTCCAGCTCAGGCTGCTGGCCTGGGTGACCTTGGGCTGTCCCTTTCCCCTCCCGGCCTTAGTGTTTCCCGTGGGGACGCCGCATGTCCCCCGGCGGGTAAGCTAAGGAAGGCCAGGGGAGGCAGGTCCTGGGTGGGAGCGGGACCGCCCACTGCGACGGCCCAGGACCTCCGGAGTCCGCGTGGGCGGTGCGTGGGGCTCCTCCCCCCGGGGCGGGGGTCGCGGCGCCGGCAGCTGGCTGGCCCCGCAGCTGCAGCCTCAGCACCTGCCGCCGCCAGACGGCGCGGGCGCAGCCGGGCCCGGCCTCTCCCCCCTCGGGCTGCAGCCGCGGCGCGGGAGGCGGAGCCGGAGCCGAGCCCGAGCCGAGCCGCTGCCCGAGCCCGGTCCGCGACCGTGGCCGCCGCTGGGCGGGGCGCCCCAGCTACCGCTCTCGCCGGCTCCGCGTGCACGCGGGCGGCGCCACCTCCTCAGGTAAGGGCGAGGCCCCCCGCGCCGCCGCCAAGTTTTGGGGAGGACCTGGGTCCCCACATCCCAGGCCTGCGTCTCTGGGAGCTGCTCCTCGGCTTCTTCCGCGCCGCCCTCCACGCTGCGCTCCCGGGTGACCCTCACCGCTCCTCTGTGTCCCCCCCTCTCCCGGCGTCCGTGGCGTGGCCGCCGGCTTTGCTTGGGACCTGCCACGGTTAACTCGGTGCGGTGCATGGGATCTGTGTGCCTTAAGTTTTCGAGGTCTGCACGGTTGTAGTTGTGGGAGGAGCGACCAGCCGCGAGGCAGACCTGGGGTTCAGGTGCGGCCGCGGCCAGCGCCAACTTTCTGAGTGACCTCAGATGAGCCCTGCCTGTCCGGTCTCATTGCCACACCTGCAGCAGAGTGGGTTGAGCTGTTTGCCGGGACGATCGGCCGAAGCGTTCTGATTGTATTGCTCTGTTTTGAGTGGAGGGGTGCACGGAGAGTGTATCAGCTTCAGAGCTCATGGGGAGTGGAGAGGAATGTTGGAGACTCACAGAAGTCAGTATTGGGGGGAGGGATGGGTCACGTCCCTAACCCGCTGTAGCCTTGACTGAGCTTAAGGATGGGTGTGGCGGTGGCCTCTGGAAATGGTGGAGCTCCCAGAGCTAGATGTCCCGGGGCCATCCAGGCTGTGTGACCTTGGGCAAGTCCACGGGTTGGGGCTGGTTTTGGCGCCTTTAAGGCAGGGTGAAAGTAATGAGATGTTCTCTGAGGTAGATTACTATAAACTCTACAGAAGGGTAGTCTCTGAGCTCTGCCTTGCAGGGTCAGTTTGAGTGGCACCATTAATCCATCAAGAATCTATCCAGCACTTACAAATTGGTGTTTGAAAAAATAAAGGAAGCATTTGGAGTTTGCTCTAGGAGTCTCAAAATAGACATGGCAAGGGTTGGTGAAAGCACGCCTTGCCTCCTCCGGTGCATTGGCCCATCATAAAATATTCAACGACATAATGATTTGTTTTCAAAGTGCCTTATAGATCAGGAAATGTTTCTGTTTGTGAGGCGGTTATTTTTTGCCAAAACCTCACAAAATTGAGGGAGGAAGATAATGCACTGTTGTAGGGCCCTGAAGGAGGTTAGTGGATGCTTAATTCCAGTCTAAGGGGAGGTAGAGATGTTTTACAGTTCTGGACATGGAGACTCGCTCTAAATCAGGAATCCTCTGGTGGGTGTTGTGTGTATACGTACATGGGGGCTGCAGAGGCCCATAGCTCAGAAAGGACCTGTCTTGACTTCCGGGACCGGTGACTTCTGGTGTAGTCAGAGTGAAGTTGAGAACGGGATACCTGACCGTGTGTGGTAGAAGGTGAGCTTTGTCCCACTGCCCAATATCTTGTAGTGCAATTAGTGTCTCCCCAGTGAGAGACATCTCATGGAAGCAATTTTGCTTGATTTCCTTCCTAGACATGCTGGTTTTAGGTTTCAAGCTTTAGGAAGTCCGGAGGCTAAGGAGAAGGAGTTTTGTGACAGGGTGGGGTTGAGGTTGCCTTTCCCAAGTGCCACTCTGAATTGGAGGCTAATTTGGCCCCGCCCCCAGAGGCATTCAAACACAAGCTTGATTCGCTCTCTTCATCCTCCAGTGCTTGGTTCTCGTGGGAAAAGATGAGAAAAATTACCGAAGGGGTTCTCCTGCTGCATGGGCTGAGGGTCTAGTGAGGAGTATAGACTTAGACCATGGGGCTTCTGGGCTTCATCTGCTGGGGCTTGTGCAAACTGACTATGAGTTTCAGCTGGAGAGCTGGAGGAGCTGCCACCCGGGAAGGTAGAAGGAAGTCGAGGGTCTCAGCAGGGAGGTCATTTTCAAAGAAGGGAGTTGGATGACTACTGGCTAGCAAGATTCAGGTCAGCAGAGAGTATGGTGTCCAGTGGAAGTGCAGAGCAGTCAGAGCCAGCACTCTTGAGAGCAGATAGGCAGAGTGCCTTGGTCTCCACTGGCTGTGGGGTTTGGGTCCTCTGAGTTTCACTCTTCTCATTTATCAAAGGAAATTAAAGATAATTGTCAACGCACACGATAGATCCTAGGTAGAAGTGGCGTTTGTATATAATAGGCATTTGACCAGAGTTGGTTCCCTCTGTGGCGAGGGAACCATGGGCAGCGAGTTCGGTGTGTTGCTGTGCACTTGTGGAATATAAACATGGTGCCTTTGTCTTAGTTTCTGCCTTGACTCAGAACCTTCCTACCAGGGCCGCGACAGTGTGTTCATTCTCAGGGAACCTCCTGATCCCAGAGATGGGCACTTGTTATCTGGAGGGGGCTACGATCTGATACGGACATGAACAGCTTCCAGTGTCCTGTAAATACTAAAAGTGGTGGAGGTTAAATCAGAGGCCTCAATCCTTGCCTCCCACGAGCTTATCACTGTGTGCTCAAGGACCCAGGCAGAAGGATCTGACAGCCAGTTATAAATGCATCAACTTTGTCCATATATGCTGGGAACTGGGCCTTGGCTCCCTTCTGCTTTTGTGTAGGATGCTGAACATGCACAGTGGTCAGAGAAGAACAGGACAAACGGTGAAGACTAGCACTTGCCACCTTATTTCTCCATTTAGCACAACACAACTTCTATGTACTCTCTCCCTGTTCATTCAGCAGTTATTCATAGGATGGCTTCTGTGAGCCCGGGAAGTATTCTAGGAAGACAAAAGGCAAGGTCTCTGCCTTGTTGAGGTTTACGTTCTGGTTAGAGAAACAGACTAAACAACTAAATACATAAATAAGGCAATTGCGGGTTATGCTGGGAAGGAGATACTCGGGGCAGTTTGAGAGAAAGTGATGGAGCGTGGGGACATTAGGAACTCTTGTCTAGGTCCCCAAAGGAGCTGGGAAGGGGCTGTGTTGAAGCGTCCTGAAAAAGAGTACAGATTTGGGCCATACTGCCTAGATTAGCATATTAGCCCCTACTCTCTCTCTATTATTCCTTTAGGTTAACTAGTATTTTAAAAAATTGTGTGTGTGCCAACGTGCATATATTGGAGGTCAAAGGACAAGACAACTTGTGGGGGTTGTTTTTTTTCTTTCCATCGTGAAGGTTCTGGGAATTGAACTCAGGCTGTAGGACTTGGTAGCAAGGAGCACTTTTAGTCTGATCCATCTCAGCAGCTCCAGGTTATTTGATCTTCCGGGATTCTTTATTTGCTTCCTAGAGCGAATGATAAGGTTGTTGTGAGAATTAAATGTTGATACATAGAAGTTACCTAGAAGAGGGGGCTGGAAAGATAAAAGGCACATGCTGCCAAGTCTGAAGACCTGAGTTCAGTTCCCAGGGCACACATGGTGGACAGAGAGAACCAGTTCCCAAAAGTTGTCTCTGACTGTCATGTGCATGCCATGATGCATTCACGCGTGTGTGTCTATGTAGTGTGTGTGCACGCATGTACACAGAGTACTTGCACACATGCAAGTAAAATAAATTATATATGTATTGGATTTACTTTATATGTATGAGCATTTCGCTTGCACATAGGTATGTCTGCGTATCATGTGTGTGCCTGGTGGCCTCAGAGGTCAGAAGAAGGCATTGAGTCCCCTAGAACTGGAGTTATGGATGGCTGTGAGCCACTATGTGGATTCTGTGAATTGAACTCAGGTTCTCTGCAAGAGTAGCAAGTGCTCTTAACTGCTGAGCCATCTCCCTAACCCCTAATTTAAAAACAAATAAACAATAAAAAAAAATGCTTGGTCTGAGTATCCTGTATTGATAAACATCCAATACAAGAGGCTAAGGAGTATCCCAGGTAGAAGGAACATCAAGTCCCAAGGCCTGGGGTCTCGATGTGTTCAGGACTGAGATGGCCTGTCTGCACAGATGCGATTCCTGCAATAGTTACTGGGCACATTCTGGACTAAGCTTTCCATGCCTGCAGTGGAGAACCATGTCAGGGGTTTGGAGAGGGATCAGTAGGTTGTAGAACTCACTCGAAGCTGCTGGTGCTGTGCTTAGGGAATGGCATGCTCAGTCAACATTCAGGATGTCTTGTCCTCTCTCCATTGCCTTTCCTCTCTCCTGCCCCCCTTCCTTTTCTCTTAATGCCCCACCCTCTGTCACCTTCCTCTCTTCTCCGTCTTCCCCTTTCTTACTATGAGTTAGTTGTGCACTGATATATGAAGAGAAAGCTTGGGTGGGGTCGAGTGCCTGGCAGTACCAACCCTGGCACCAAATCAGTGGCCCTGGTCTCAGGATACACATGGTCATTACCTCCTCTTTCTCCCAGACTGGAGATCCACAGCAGAGGGCTGGGGGATAGTCATCTGGCATGTTGAGAATAATCACCTATGACCTTGTCCTTTTGACTTTATTGTGGTCACTCGTCATCACGCCCTGACATTTAACTTCCCAATTCTCTCAACTTCCCATCTTTGCAGGCTCATTTTGAATATCAGGCTTCTGTGATTTCTTACTAAAGTGTGGTTCTGATCACATGACTTCACATGGCCTCCTATTGGAAGTTCAGAGTCATCAGCCTCGTAGACATGACACACACCCTCCTCCTTCACCCCATCCTTCATCCTTAGTCCCTTCCCCACAGCTAGGCCTCAGCCCTCATATCTCATCTCCGCCTGGCATGTGCCTAGCCTGAGTGGTCCTGGCTAGATACTTGGTGAAGACCAAACTCAAGTCCTCCCTCCCCTAGAAAGCTGTCTTTCTAATCGCCGTGTCTATCTAGGGTGTTCATCAATGCCTGATCTCTTGCTGCCCTTGCTACTGCTCATGGAGAAACAGTTGCTTGAAAGATTTTGTGTGTAGTTGCTTGTGCATACAGAGACAAGCCAGAAGAAGCCCCCAGAGTGGCAGGTGCGGTGCCCCGCTTCTCCCCACCCACCACACCCTTGTTCCACAGTGCCTGCTCCGTCATACCCCTGCTGCTCAAGAGTGACATCAGAGGTGGCGTGAGGGAAGCCAGAAGCACACTGCTGCTGCATAAGGGTTGCATGTGGTAGGTCCTTAGCTGAACTCACTCTAAATTAGGGCTCCATTCACTAAAGAGCTGATGCTGCCTCAAATTTGAGGAATTTTGAATTTAGTTTTTCAATGTGACCTATTTTAAATAAACACACACTGTGTGTGTTTGGACCTTTGAGCTTTGAGCAATAATATTATAAAGAACATTCTTTCAAAAAGTGATTATTAGGGGAGGGGACTCAAATTACCAAGTTTTCCCAGCAAGCACGTTTACCCACTGAACCAGCTTGCCTGCCCATAAAAAGCATTCTTTACTGTACCAAAAGGTCTGATCCAGTAAGCTTTCAAATATCATATGTGCCTGTGTGCTCAGTGCCATCCAGTGCACACAGTTTTGAAATATGCATGCTGTTGTATTGTTACCATAATCTAATGCATACAGAATAGTCTAATGCTCGCTCACCGAAGCAGAAGCGGCAGCTTACGTTTGTTTGGGTAAGTATAGATCCCTCTCTGCAGCTCTGCAAACAGGGACGCTTTGTTTTGCTTTGTTTTTAGATTAACTCTCTGCCTGAGGGACAGTGAGAAGCCCTGTCTGGTGCTTTGCCAGTCGATGTGAAGCAGTAGCTGTTATTTTCACTGATGGGACATGATGTTTTCACAGACTCATCTGATACTTGCAGTGATTAAAGATGGTTCAGGCTTCCAATCATTCCCTGAGCCAGCTGCTGAATGATGCACACCCTTAATGCTGCTTCTTTTGGAGAGAAAGAAAACACACATACACACACACACACACACACACACACACATGCACACGCATACATGCACGCACGCATGCATACACATCACACACACACTCCATACACACACATATCACACACACATGCACACATACATATACACACACCCACACACATCACACTCCCCAACACACACACCTACACATACACACCCACCCACACATATCACACCCACACACATTGCACCTCCCACACCCACACATACACACATTACACCCACCTACCCACCCACCCACAACACACACACCCACACACACATACACACACACACACTTCACAGGCTAGACAAGAGGTGGCAGTAAATCTGGAGATGTGAAAGTGCATTCTTTTGACCTCTCTTGAGGAATGATCTGAGGACCCAGCAGATTCTGTGAAAGGGCAACGTGGCAAATTTTCAAAATCCTGAACGGAAGGAGCTTCAGAGGAATTCATCCGGATGTAACAGCGCTCCTTTCTCTGAGATTTTGACTTAAGAGAAGACAGATGTGCAGGCAGATGAGAAATGCTGTACTTCCTGTCCAGAATATGGACCAGGTGTGGGCTACAGCCCCCCCTTTTTTTTAAGATTTATTTTATTTATTTATTTATTTATTTATTTATTTATTTATTTTTGGTTTTTCGAGACAGAGTTTCTCTGCATAGCCTTGGCTGTCCCGAACACACTGTAGACCAGGCTGGCCTCAAACTCAGAAGTCTGCATGCCTCAGACTCCCAAGTGCTGGGATTAAAGGCATGTGCCACCACTGCCTGGCAATTTTATTTATTTTATGTGTATGAGTACACTGTAGCTGCACAGATGGCCGTAAGCTATCATGTGTGTGGCTGCTGGGAATTGAACTCAGGACCTCTGCTGGCCCCACTCGCTCCGCCCTGCTCACTCCGGCTCCCGCTCACTCCAGCGTAATTCACTGTAGCTGTCTTCAGATGCCACCAGAAGAGGGCATCAGATCTCATTATGTGTGTTTGTGAGCCACCATGTGGTTGCTAGGATCCGAACTCAGGACCTTTAGAAGAGAAGTCAGTGCTCTTACCCGCTGAGCCATCTTGCCAGCCCATACAGCCTCTTAATCTTCCCTACAACCCATCTCCCACCAAAACACCCATTCCATGGCTGATTTATATATTAATATGTTAAGTTGCCAGGTTACTTCTTAGCTGTGCTCTTCGTTGTAAATACAGAATTCAGAAGGATGACCTGTAGGCAAACCACCTTGAAAGCACATGAACTCATCTTCAAAGCTAAGCAGGGTCAGGCCTGATTAGAAGTAGGAGGGGAGAATGTGGAAGGATGCAAAAAAAAGAAAAAAATTAAAAAGAAGAGGGATGCTTTTTATTTCCTGTTAAGATAATTGAGTGTTTGTTCTCTCCGGTTTTCCTGGGAAAAGAACATCCAACTCAGGCTGTGCCTGGCTCTCTGGCACCTGTGCAAGTGCTGTTTGTGGGCTGTCGGTCCAGATGGGAAAGCCGTGTCTGTCTGGAGCTGCATTTCCTCTCTGGGGTCAGGAAACTTTTTGTTTGTTTGTTTGTTTGTTTGTTTATGGGGTAGGAAGAATTGGTTGTTTCTTTCAGAGGCTCATTTCTGGGGCGGGGGTTTCTGGGTTTCTGCCTTAGTTTTTCACAAAAGCTATGTAATAGTAAAAGGGTGAACATGCCTTGTCTTATGCCAAAAAATCTAAATTCACACATACTTAAAGGATATTTGAGCCACCAGTCGCTGACCCTCAAGGCCTGCCAGCTGGGAGCCGATCAAGCATATCGTTGGCGTGGTGCAGGACTTCCCCTCACACCCAGCCATCTCCTTGGACCCGACAGACCACTGGTCGCTGTGACCACAGTCTCTGCAGACTCTTATTTATTAGAAAGTTCTTCCTAATGCTGAGCCAAAAAGTCTTTGGTCAGTGGTTGCCCTGTCGTCTTGATTCTACTCTTTGAGCCACCCTTCCCCCACCAAAAAACCATTTCTTCTTCCCTACAATGGCCATAGAGACCATTTAGTCATTCAGAGTCTGGGACCAGGCCCCCACGTCTTCACCTCTTCAGATATGTCGGTATCTCACTGTTATCCAGGGCCATGAAAAGGACTAAGATAGGACACAGCTGTGCAGGGGCTGTGTGATCAGCCCAGAAAGAGCAAGGCCTCTTGCTGTCACCTCACTCCAGGGTCTCTGTGTTAGTATGACTGGAAGTAGAGTCAGAGCCTGCTCTCCAGCAGCCCCCACCAAGCAAGGTTCCTTGGAGCTGACAGTCTATCCCAAGACTCTAATTACAGAGATGAGGGACTGTGAAAAGCAGGGTTGTTCAGTATGGCACATTGGTCCGGTGACCCCTCAAGTCCGTCACTGGAGCACCGACATGAGCTTTAGGTTTAAACAGAGGAGCAAGGGGCAAGAGGGAAGTGTAGTTTAAATAATCCTGGGTTAGGTGTGGTTTCCACGCTCATAGCTTTGGTCTTGCTCAAGAGGATCCAGAGAGCTTCATATTGATTGACAGGACAAGTTGGGTGGTCTGTGGTATGGCCCCACCCTCATGGATCATGTCCTTCAACTGAGACTGTCCCTTGAAGTTCTCTTGTTCTCATAAACCAAAGCAACTCAAGAGTAAAAAGGAATGGTGATTTATCTCCAACGTCTTAACCCTGAAAGGGGACAGCCTTTGAGTGATTAACACACAGACCTTGCCAGGTAAGCAGGTGACCCACAGTAAAGGAGACAGGCATAAAATGAAGGCCTTTATCCTGCTTTTTAGTTATCTTGTGGGCTCAAGTAAGGCATCTGTGCTTTTTAGTACATGTTTCATCAGTGCCGCTGGGCCCACTATGTTCCTCCTGGGGTCCTCCTGGACTGGTGTGTCCTCCATGGGTCCTCCTGGCCCACTGTGTCTCTCCATGGATCCTCCTGACCTGGTGTGTCCTCTATGGGTCCTGGCCTGGTGTGTTCTCCATGGGTCCCCTTGGCCTGGTGTGTCTTCTGCAGGTCCTGGGGTGGTGTGTCCTCTATGGGTCCTGGCCTGGTGTATTCTCCATGGGTCCGCCTGATCTGATGTGTCCTCCATGGGTCCTGGCCTGGTGTGTCCTCCATGGGCCCTTCTGTGCCCTGGGTTGGGCCAGTATGGAAGGCTAAGTACATTGTTAGAGCCCAGTGGGATTTGGATCAGTGTTACTGTGTGCCCTGGTGAGCAACTCTGGAAGTCAGATCCTTCTCTAGCTGACAGCTTCTTAGGTACTGTATTAATTCCCTGTGGATGTTGTAACAAATATTCATACCTTTCTTTTAAAGCTGTAGAGATCCACAGGAAGTCCCAAATACAAAGTCAAGGTTTTGGACATTGCTGTCTTTTACGTGGAGATCTGGGCACAAGTTGGGGCAGTCATGGGAGCAGTGTCCTTTCTTTGCCTTCTTCAATCTCTGGTGGTTGTTGGTCTTTCTTGACTAGTGGCTTTATTGATCCAGTCTCTGCCCTCTCCACTTCTCTCTCTTCTGCTTTCTGTGTCAAATCTCTCTCAGCTTTGTTCCTAGAAGGACATTCATCATGGGTCTACCTGAACGATCCATGTAGGCTGCTTGTTTAAGGCCCAGTAACAGGTTCTATGCATAGACTTTTTGTTCCCACAGAAGAGCATATTTATAGGATTTGAGATTTGTACAGGTTTCTCCTCTGGCTCTCTATTTTCCTTACATTCTTTTTGTTTGTTTGGAAAAAAATATTTTTTGCTGTTGGTTTTGGGTTTGGTTTTTGGAGACATGGTTTCTCTGTGCAGCCCTGGCTGCCCTGGAACTTGCTCTGTAGCCCAGGCTAGCCTAGATCTCAGGTATCCATCTTGCTCTACTTCCCAAGAGCTGGGAATGAAGGTGTGCACCACCACCACCCAGCTGGGAAATTTTTTATTTTTTATTACATTGTGTGTGTCTGTGTGTGTGTGTTTTGTCTGCATGTGTCTGTACCACTTGCATGCCATCTCTGATACCCTCTGTGAGCTACCCTGTGGGTGCTTGTAATTGAATCCAGGTCCTCTGGAAGAGCCTCCAGTGCAAGATATTCACAGAGTCATCCCTCCAGCCCCTAGTGGGTGGATCTATCTCAATCTCTATCTCTCTCTATATTTTTAAGGACTAACCTCAAAGTTTTGATCCTCTTCTCCTGACTCAGCTTCCTGGTGCCGAGATTATAGGAATGCTCCAGCACACCAACCCTGGCCTCTGCTTTCTGGCCTCCATGTTTTCATTCTCCTTTAGCATCCTGGCTGCTGTTCTGCTGGGTGCTTGTGCTGCTCTGATCATCATTCTCCGGTTTTTTTTTTGTTTTGTTTTTTGTTTTTTATTACGGGGAGGGGGTGGGGCCTCTGAGCATTAGGCAGCCCAGGGAAGTGCAGGTCTTTCTGGTACACACCCTCATTTCACCAACATGCTCAGACTTATATGTAGAGTTTTATCAATGGGAAGAAGCCACTGCTGTTAAAATATTCATCAGCCATTGTTAGACTTACAGACTGTCCCCCTGTGAGTGTGCTCTGGGCAGAGAAGACAGGCCAGGGGAGTCTTATGTCCTTGTATTTCCTTAATGAATTGAAGAAAATTATTTATTGTCTCAGGGCCCATATACACATCTCTTTCTATTTAAAAAAAAAAAAATTCAGGAGAGACTTGTTGGCAGCCCTGGAAAGACTGTTGTGTGAGCTCCTTTCCCCTCATGCAAAGTCCCATGGTCTTTGAAATGTGTTCCACAGCCTGCTACTGGCTTCTGGGCTCTCTGACAGCAACTCACACTAACATGGGGCAGTCTAGAGCCCCGAAAAGCCTTGGAGCAAGTAGATGGTGGCTTTGCTAGGCAGGTAGCAGAGCTGAGGGAGAGCAGAGGGCAGGATGGTGGCCTCCTGAGGCCTATAGTCTGAGCAGCTCCAGACTCTATTCGGTGTTGTCCCCATTGCTCCGAAGGTCCCAGCCTCACATCTGCCCAGAGCACCTTCTTAGGCTCTGCTCCGCTTTGCCAAAGGAGGCCTGCGCAGGGCAGGAAGCCAGGGAGGTGAGGAGGGAGGAGACAGATGAGTCACACACATGTCCCCGCCTCACCGGCAACTGACAGTCATTTGGCTCTGGACAAGGTGCTATACCTTACAAGACCCTTGGACACGCCTGGGATGGGCGTGGGGAGGGTACCTAGAAAGGCTTCGAGAAGGGACTGGCATTTGAATGGAGCTTCGATGGGTAAGAGATTTTAGAGGGGGAGGCAAAGCAGACCTGTGTATTCAAAGAAACATAGAGCTACATTCAGCCTCATCTGGGACACAGGGTGATGTCCGGGGTTCATGGGTGATGTCCAGAGGCCAGGGTGATGTCTAGGGTCTGGGATGCTGGGCCGTAGCAGGACTATAAGGATCTGATGTTTGAGAGAGACCTTAGGCTCACGTGCGTGGTAAGAAAGATATTCACTTGAACCTGAATTCAGGGCTTGGTATGGGTAGGGCGGAGATTTCTGTTCTGGTTTTGCTGGGTAGCTCTGAGGGTGGTGGCTTTCATTTCCACAAGCCTGTTGGTTTGTAGCTGCCTTCATCTTACCTCTGCCTGGGATGAGATACTTCTGTTGGGCCGAGGGAGTATCTCCCGCCTCTTCACAGTTCAAGATGACACCCACACACACACACACATGCCCCCCCCCCATGATTGCTTCCTCACAGGTTGCTTCCTCACAGGGGATTTCTCTACAGTCTGTACCGTTTTTTTTTTTTCCCCCCACATAGGCCCTGAGCCTTCCTAGCTGACTCTGGAAGCTAGACACTGAGCACTCCAGGGCACAGGCTCAGTGAACTGTTGACTGAAGAAATGAGTGGACGATGATGGTTGTGCCTGCTGGCGTTGTTGTATCTAGACTCTGGCTTCCTGCTATCCCGTTGCTCTCTTTATGGTATGTTGCAAGGTATGTTGCAAATGCTGGCCTCTGGGTTTTGTGAGGTATACCCGCCCCTGGAGACAGTTTGCTCTGCCAAGCAAGTGCTAGCAAGAACTCAGAGGCGGGACTTACTGCTCCAGACTCTCTGAGGATGGGGAGGCTGTAGACCTGGCTCCCAGCCTTCTGAACTACTACTCTTCACTGTCCTGGACAGGCCGTGCGGTCCAACTCTTTTTAATAAATACCCTTAGCCTTAAAACCGGAGTCTGAAGAGCCATGTGATACTGGGAAACGTTTCTGGACTTGTGGCTCCATCAGATCAGGTTTTCTGGCTTTGTAGACTGTGGCCCACTATTCAGTTGTTATTCATCTGATTATCAGGGCATGTTAAAACTGTAGAAAAGAAGAGTCAGTAAACGTTCATCTCCCTTTTCTATTACCTGAAGAGCTATTGTAGAGGAGAGAGAAGATTCGTTTGGTTGGCCGGGCGTGGTGGCACATGCCTTTAATCTCAGGGCAGAGGCAGAAGCAAGTGGGGCTCTATGAATTTGATGCTAGCCGGGTCTACATAGAGGGTTCTAGGTCAGCCAAGGCTACGTAGTAAGAACCTGCCTGGGGGAGGGGAGGGAGCTTATTTTGTGTTAGAGACTGTACAGAGTCAAGCTTAACTTCTCCCTAGATTGCCATTCATTTCAAATTCCCATCAAGTCTCCAGTCTCCTGACTAAAAAGCCTGTGTGTGTGTTCATGTGAGTGCAAGCACCTGTGGAGGCCAAGGACATTGGCCTCCCTGGAGCTGGAGTTACAGGCAGGTGGGAGCTCGGATTCAAAACTCAGGTCCTCTCAGGATCATATGCACTCTTAACGGATAAGCCATCCCTCTAGCCTGAGTTTCCTGATTTTTCAAGCCCAAAGCATTGGTGATATTTTCGTGTTTTAATTCTGTTTGTTTGTTTTGTTTTGTTTTTTTGAGACAGTAGCCCTGGTCATCGCTCCTATCATTATCATCATTCATTCATTTCTTCAGTCAACAGTTCACTGAGCCTGTGCCCTGTAATGCTCAGCTTCTAGCTTCCAGAGTCAGCTAGGAAGGCTCAGGGCCTACCTGGGAGAAGATCCCAGAAAAATGGGACAGGCTATATAGAAGTCCCCTGTGACCAAGCAATCCTGGGAGTGCCCTGTAGTTTCTCTGTATAGCCCTGGCTGCCCAGCAACTCTTTAGGTCTTGAATTCACAGAACCTCCTGGCTCTGTCCTCCTGTCCCCACTCCCTCGCACAGAGTTGGGGGACCTTGAATTTTATTCTTTCACCTGCTGCTTGTCACCAATCTGTGAATCTGGAGATTGCTTGCTTCCCTGGCTGGCCCAGGTTATTTCTGTAGGTCCTTCCTTGTTGACACCATCTCTAAGGCCTCAACACAGATTGGTAGTCTCCTCCCCTGGAGAGCCTTATTCAGGACTTCAGGAACTGTGGAGGTAGGGTGGGGGTAAAGGTCATTGGGAGGAAACAAACAAACAAAAACCCAGCAATTTAGCCTGAAGCTCTCTGTAGTAGGGAATGAATCCAAAGCCCAGGGAATCTGATGAATTTGGGGAATGTTCATCCTTTTGGCCCTTGGGAAGAAGTATCTAATCTAGATCTGTTTGCTGTCGGAGTAAGGACGTGAATGGGGAAGGCTGAATTTTTGCCCTGAGCTGGAATTGTCAGTGTGGAACGTCTCCTCCGAGATGGCTCGTGTTGGGGGCCTTTCTTCTTCTGACTTCCTACAGTGAAAAAAATCAAGATCTTGAGAATTGTTTGGCCTTTGTGCACAAAGGCTCTTGGGATGTGCAGTTTGGCTGAACAAGCAAGCACTGCTCAGTGCCCGAGAACCAGCTATGTAGGCGCTAACTCACACCTGAAGAAAATCACTCCACCTTTTAATATGATTGTGTTCAGAAACTAATTTTCAAAGACACTTTCAATTTTCCCAGCTGCCTGGGTGGCAGATCCATACAGCTTGGGCCCGGGCATCACCTCTCTTTTTTATTCTGCCCAACTTTATTTGGTTAGATTCTATACACTTTTATTGATTGCCTATTATATAAGTTTTGTCTGATGTTGAGAGCCTCGGGGTATGAGGGAATATATCACCTAGAACTAGAAGTTTCGTTTCTAGCCAGGCTCTCAAGACGTAATGCCCAAGAGTTGTGGAACAGTCCTCAGTTCACTGGGAATTCCTGAATAGATTGTTTTCCTGCCCCAGGCACTGAGGTCTGGGTGGGGAGGTGAGGAGGAGGGCTCTCCAGGAAGGCTCTTAGAAGAATCTGCAGGCAGGGATCGAAATCTGAGCTGAGTTTGGGGAAGAGAATGGAGCACGGGTTGAGCTTCTGGACTTTGCTCTTGGAACCCCTTCGCCTCCATCTCCGATTAGCCCTGACCCTGCCCTGGCTTCTCATAGGACTCTGGCTGTCCTCCCCCCCTTAGCATGCGGCCAGTGGCAGCACAGACACCCCATCTCATCCGAAGAGATAGCAGCAGAGGGATTAAGAAAGGCTAAATAAAGTGACTGGTGTGTCACTTGTCTGGCTCACTTGCTGTAAGTGAAATGTTGGAGAGGCATAGAGGGCACTGGGATGAAAATGGGGTGCCAGGCCCAGAGCGGGGAGAACACTGAGGTGTCCTCAGAGGAGGGAGAGAGAAAGAACGCTCTAGAAGAATAGACTGCTCACTTTCTGATACTCAGAAGCACACTGTAAAGATACTCTCAAGAGTACTATTGATACTCAGCACTTTGGGGAAATATCCAATAGTCAAAGAGCTGCAAATAAAAGCAACACCTCCACTATTTCCTTATTTTTGAGAGAATGTCTTACGGAGCCTAGGCTGACCTTGAACTCTTCTGTAGCTAAGGGTGTCCTTGGCTTTCCGATCCTTCTGCCCTTCCCTTCTCAGGTATTGAGATTACAAGTGCATGCCAGCATACCTGGTTATGTCCAGCGCTTGGGATCAAACCCAAGGCCTTGGTCATGCTGGACAAGCATTCTACCAGCTGGGCTATATCCCCGGCTGCCATATTCTCTTTATACATCTATCAAATTAAGGGGCAATGAGCACTTGGGGGAAATGAGTCTCCTACAGGTGGAGGGCCTTTTGGCTATATCGACCTTCAAAACTCATCTGGCTTTGGTACATGCTTGTAATACAAGCAGTGGGAGGAGGTATGCGTGTGCCTCTGGATTCAGGACTTTAATTCCATCCTTGGCTATATAACAAATTCAAAGCCAGCCTGGTCTACAAACCATCTCCCAGAACCGAACCAAACCAAACCAAGCATCTCTCTGCCCCTACTAGGCCAGTGCTAAGAAAACATCCAGAGATGTATGAGATAAGATGCCTATCACTGGGCAGTGGTGGCGCACGCCTTTAATCCCAGCACTTGGGAGGCAGAGGCAGGTGGATTTCTGAGTTCAACGCCAGCCTGGTCTACAGAGTGAGTCCCAGGACAGCCAGGGCTACACAGAGAAACCCTGTCTTGAAAAACAAAACAAAACAAACAAACAAAAAAGATGTCTATCTCAGCATGGTTTGTAAGGCATTGAAAAAGAACCAGATGTCCAGCAGTAGGGTATTACAAAGAATGTTTCTACCTAGAGGACATTCCTAATTGTAGCAGAATAGTAAAGGCAGAAGGGAAACTAGGTTGTAACTCATCTAAAAGATAGGTTCTCAAGTTATGTTGAAAAATGTGTGTTTTCATACAAAAGGAAGGATAATTAGTACCTCGGAGATTTTAGAGACTACCTTCTTATTTCTAAACGATAAAAAATTTCTGCCAGGCACACATATTGCTCTTACAATCCGAGAGGGTAAAATTATGGTATTTAAGAACCGAGAAGTTCCAGCACTGTTGGAGCGGAGGCACACGGAAAGCTAGCCCAGCACATCATCTATCTTGCAGATTCCCAGACGGGCAGCGTTTTCGAAGGCAGCGTGGCCTTGGGTCCATTTGTGTAAGTATTTATAGAAGTGAAAGCATGGAGGGTGGAGGAAATAGATTGATTTTTTTCCCCTTGAACTTTTGAAATTATTTTCTCCACTCCATTTGTAATTGAACCTACCTAGCTATTCTTATTTCTTCCTTTCTTGGGCACCACGTTAGGCCTAAAAATATTAACTGGCTAAGGATGTGGGTTTTGCTAAAATAATTCCCCTTGAAGTCTTCATGGGGTCCTCGAATGCTTCAAAATGAGATTCCCAAAGAAGATTACCCTCTGACATTTATTTTGCCCTTCTATTTGATGTGTCTCGACCTTTGCTGTTTAGCATCCTTAGACTACCACACTGGAGACCACTCCAGAATGGTTGGATAATGGACCCCAGCAACCATAAAAGGAAGTGACCTGGGGGTGTGTAGCAGGACTGGGTCCTGTCTGCTGAAGAGGTTGACGCAGGGGCCAATCTGGCATCACCTTATCCTGTAGACGTAACATTAGTCTGCAGAAAAAGAGATCAGAGCCGGGGAGCATCTCGTTAAATATTAATTACAGTGATGCCTTTTGCCACGCATCTTCAGAGAGCTCTGGGCATTCACAGACATTACCTCATCGCTCATCCTCACAGCATTATTGGGTGAGAAGTCAACAGTAAGGGTTATGGTCTCTGTGCAGGCACAGCATAACAAATACCTTATTTTATTATTTTATATCCAAGTTGCTAATTACCCTTCCAGACTTTTCAGTGTATTTCTAATTTAGATTTTATTTTATAATTGTGTGTGTGTGTGTGTGTGCACACGCACATGCATGTGTGTACGTATGGGCACGCCATGTGAAGGTCCAAGGGTAACTTGGTTGGTTCTCTCCTCTCATCTTGGATCTAGGGATCAAACCAGGTCAGTGTACATGCCTGGTAAGCACGCTTACTGACTGAGCCATCTCTGTAGCCCAGTCTATTTTGAAACAGGGTCTCCTGTCATTTAGGCAGGCCTTGAGCTCATTATGTATCCAGGAGAATGACTTTGAATTCTGATCCACCTGACTCCACCACCTAGGTGTTGGGACCACAGGTATACGCCACTGCTCCCAACTTATGCAGTGCTGGGAATCCAGCGTATTAGGCAAGTGTTCTTCTGACTGAACCCCATCTCCAGGGCCCTGCCCCCTCTCTCCTTTGAAACAGGATCTTCTTACTTTGTAGCTTTGGATGTCCTGGAACTCACAATCCCCCTGATTCAGCCTCCCAAGTATGTTACCCAGTCTGGCGTCCCTAACACATATTTTGAATTGTTAAACTTAAGGAGTGGTCAGGGCTGGATAACAGATGATAAAGGGAAGCCGAAGTGGGTTTGGTTTGGGTTGGTATGTCTCTCTCAAAGTTGTTTTGCATTCTTCATGAGAAAGATGGCCTCCCTTCACTTTCTCCCACTAACACTTACTGAGTTTTCATCACGAGCAAGGCAGCAGATTGCTGGGATGATCCAGGGAGTAACATTTAACCTACTTACTCTACAGTAAGTGTTTGATGATGTAGCTGCTCCGTGTCATCCCTACCCTTGCGCTTCAACCTTATTTCACTTCACATACCCTTTGCCTGCCTGCCTGCCTGCCTGCCTGCCTGCCTGCCTGTCTGTCTGTCTGTCTGTCTGTCTCTCTCTCTCTCTCTCTCTCTCTCTCTCTCTCTCTCTCTCTCTCTCTGTGTGTGTGTGTGTGTGTGTTTTATTGAGACAGGATCTTTACATAGCCTGTCTGTTCTGGAATTCACAATGAAGACCAGGCTGATCTGAGTGCTGGGATTAAAGGCATGCACCAAAACATCCAGCTATCTTTTTGTTCCTTACTGCCAGGAACTTTGGGTCTTGAGGATAGCCCAGTGCCATCTCCTATGCACTTCCTCTTTGCCAATGTCTTTCTGCCCACCTTTGCAGGACTCCCTCTCCTATGCTGCAGAGATAGGTCCCTTCCTGCACGGGGCCTTCTTGGTATCTATCTCCCTCTACTGCCAGTTCTCCACAGACTCCTGGGCTTCCTACCAGCCGCCCTTCCTTTGTGTATTAGTGGCTCGTGTGTGCTCCTTGATGACATTCCCAGCTGGTTTATACCAGAGGCAGGTTGATTGGCTTTATGTCTTTCTTAGCACCTTGTATACATGTAAGTGCTCATTGAGTAAAAGAGCGAAATGGTCATAGTTTTAGGCTAGAGGTCTGTAGTCTATGGCAAGTCCCAAGGGCAGCTGGTAGGAAGCCCAAGAGTGGTGGGAGAACTCGTCCTGCAAAGGTGGGCAGAAGGACAGAGGTCACTGAAGGAATCCTACTTGGCCTGACCTCCCTCCTTTGATCCCGCTCACTGCAGTCCTTGCTGCCTACTTGCCTGCTCAATGCGCATGCCCACGCCATAGTTCTTCATTGTTTAATTGTATTGTTCCTCATTGTTTCATTGTATAGTAAATATCTTTCTTCTCTCGGTGTGTTAGTGCAGGTGAGCAGAGACAATGAGAGCCCATTTTAAGGTTATCTTACTTCTTATTTTCCTATTCTTTTTCCACCTCCTGTGCTGGGTAGGTATCCTTGATGCACAGTATCCTAAAATTGCAAAGATCTTAGAATGAAGGCTCTGATCACTTTGTGCTTCACCTGGGGCAGGCTGCATGAGGCTGGGCAGGTTATTTAATCATCCTGTGTCGTCATTTCCCCATCTGTTAAGGGAGGATAATGTGCTTGGGGGTGACCTGACCCTCTGGGCTCCCTTGAGGCTTAGTGGACTAATGCTCTTGCTATTAACGTCAGCTGAAGATGCCTGGGCAGAACCAGCTGGGGACCAGGTGCTGGGTCCCCACAGAATGGATGCATCCTAAGACCTTGGGTGTTACTGTCCGTGTTGCCCTTGGCACAGAGGAAACCTGTGTGCCAACCAAGAGCCTCTAAGGTTTCCTCCTCCCGCTGGCTCAAGTGGCTGAGGTCTTGGGGATGACAATGGCATCCGGAGGACTTCTGGACTTGCTGCGCTGAAAGGAGAGAAGCCAGCCTTGTATTGAGAGCGCTGCTGCAACCCAGCATCAGCAGATAGGAGGGTCCAGCCCTGGGAGCAGAGGGGCCTGGCCTAGGGACCTTCCGACTGTGCCCACATGGCCTCCCCATGCTTTCCACCCCACCTATTGATGAGCTTTGGGACAGTCAGTCATTGGATACTCACATTCCTGTGGCTGCAATCCTGGGAATGTTGGCCTTTTATCTTTAAGGATAGCCTGGGCGCAGTGTCCAGGGATGAAGGAATGGTGTTGGTGTGGAGAAGAGGTGAGGGATTCATGCCTTGGAGGAGTCCTTTCAGCTCAGACTGACTGGTGAGTGGTCATTTCTCACTCTGAAACAAGTTCTGTTTTCTCTAGACTGCACTCACAAAGGGAACTGCTCTGCCATTGAATTGTAATATCTACTCTGTTCATGTGTGTATACGGCAATAAATATACTATGGAAAGATATTTAAATATGTATATATTTAAATACTCATTTCCATAGCAGGTTTGTGCAAAGTCCCCCTTTTAGTCTCAATGACAATACAATTATGAAAGTTTCTTCTCAAATGTATCTGGCAGATCTCTCTTATATGCGTGCTGGCAAACGCTTGTATCGTTAATCGTTTGTATGTAAAAGGCATAATTATCAAATACTTCTGCCACCAAATTGCTCACAGGCTTTCAAAAGTATAGGATTGTAGGATGTAAATACCTAAAAAGGAGTTTTTCAGTTTATCTCCAGGGTTCCTTTGTTTCTGTGTTTGTTGTGGGAATGGGGTGTGGGTGCCATGGGACACTTGTGAAGGTCGAAGGGCAACTTTGGGAGTTGGTTTTCTCCTTCCATGAGGTGGGCTTCAGGGACCAAACTCAGAAAGCACCTTATCCAGCCCTAACTCCCGATCTCTAGGAGCACAGTGGTGTCCTAATCGGGTAATGAGCGGGCTTGGGTCACACAGCCACTGAGCAATAGGATGGGAACAGTTTTTACCGACCCTCTTTCAGGTTCAGACCTCCCCACTCTGTGTCTGTACCCCTTTAGATAGTGTAGACTTTCACCTCTGAATTACACATAAGATGGGGGGAAATTCAGTTTGATTGAACTTTGGCCTATGCTTTGATCTAATTAAAATGAAATTCCTAGTCTTAGAAAAGTGCCCCAGCTGTACCATGGCTGAGTTCTCGACCTCGAGTTCCTGGTTGACCTGACCGTCTGCTCTGTGGGTCCTTGAAGTGTGGTTCCCTTCAGGGTTGCACACCTGTGGTTGTGGAATGGGGAGGATCAGGAGTTCAAGGACATTATCAGCTGCATAGTGATTTCAGAGCTAGCCTGGGTTACATAGACTGTCTCAAAAACCAACCAACAAACAACAGAAATAAAACCAGGTTGGGTGGGAGGGAGAGAGACTGAGTAATGGGGCTAACTTTGCAGAAGTCATGACTAGCATGCTGTGGAGAATAACTGACAAGTTTTGGTGTTTTCTGTTTGTTTGTTTGTTTTGTTTTGTTTTCTGAGACAGAGTCTCCATGTCTTCCTGGCTGTCCTGGAACTAGCTCTGTAAACCAGGCTGACTTCCAAGTCCCTGAGATCCGCCTGTCTCTGCTTCCCAAGGGCTGGGGCTAAAGGTGTGCACCACAAAGCTGGGGTTGACAGTAGAATTTTTGACATGGGAGACTTGGAGCTAAGTCAAGTACATTCTAGGAGAGAGAGAAAGCATAGAGGCAGGGATGCTGTGGCTGGGTTTGGATGGAGGTTATTTGAAGGTGATTAGAAAAAAATGAGGCTGGGAAAGTAGGCCAGTACCCAAAGCAGGAGGCTCTTCTTGTACCCAACCAGGAGTTGTTCTTCATCCTGGTGGCAGTAGGGAGCCATTGAATGGTTTTTCATAAGCGAGGCCTGAGCAGAACTGTTTCCAGCGGGGTTAGCGGCAGGGTGGGACAGGAGTGTGAGGGGAGACTCTTGTTAGTCTTGCTCTGTAACTTTTGCCTCAGGGTGTTGATGGATTGAAAATTGCCTTCATGTTTAATTAGGAGGTAATTGCTTTTCTTATGATGGTCATTGGATTCTGAAAGGGCGTGATTATTGTCTAGGGGGAGGCAGATCTAATTTTATAACTGGGAATGTGCAGGGAAACTGACACTGCTTAACAGCAAGGCTCTGTAGGAAACTTCTAGAACAAACTGCTTCCTTCCCTCTTTCCTTTTTAACATTTTCTTTCAGATGTTTGTATTGACTTTACTCAGTAATGATCTGGGGATGCCAGATCCCATAAAACCGACCACTAGTGAATCCTAAAACAGGGCTTTTGTTTACTTCTTCCAACTCTTGTCTGTCTACCTTCTCACTCAAGACTGACCTTGTTAAAGCTCCTGGATGAAGCTCATCTTCCGAGGATCTGACACTGGTGGTGGCGATGACAGTGGCTTAGGAAAGAATGTCGTATGCTTCATTACTGGTCATGTATGTGGTAGACTGTTACTGTTGACTTTTCTGTCCTGGGTGTTGGTCAGTTTGCACCATTGGCTTTAGTCACTCAGCCAGTATTTACTGAGCATCTATCTCACGCTGAAGATGCATGTGAACCAGAGAACTAGGGTGTGAGCCTTATTGTCTATCGAGCACATGGTCAGTGCTGATGGAGGGAAGGTACTGCATACTTGGGAGCACCTCACTAAGAGTTGAAGGTATAAAGAGAAACCTAAAAATCAACCAGGGTAGATTAGTAATTGTCTAGAGTTGGTTGAGGACACGGGACATGGTGCTGCCTAATTATGAGTCCAGGGCTTGACGGGGAGCCATGAAATGCTCTGAAGTTGATTGTGATGGCAGATGCTCAACTCCATGGCTGTGCTGAAAAGCAGTGATGTGTGTAATCATAACTCAATAAGGTTGTCTTGAAAAAAAGTCATTCAGGGACTGTGGGTGTAGCTCAGTGGTAGAGTGGCTGTCTAGTATATGTCAGGCCCTGGGTTTCAGCCCCAGCCCTACAGAAACACAAACCAAACAGTAGCAAGATGGTTATGAACCCTATGGGACAGCAGCAGTGGGAAGGCTAGACTTGGCAATGTAAGCTCCCTATCTGTGAGCAAGAGCACAGAGGGGCTGAAACCCTCTGGAATGTGAGAGGATTGAGAGAGAAGAAAACAAGGAGTCTGGAGAGAGAGAGAGAGGGAGAGAACGAGAGACGGAGGGAGAAAACGAGGGAGAGAGGGAGGGAGAGAGGGAGGGAAAAAGAAAAGCACATAGAGAGGAACAGAGGGAGACAGACAGACAGGCAGGCAGACAGACAGGCAGACAGACAGACAGACAGACAGAGACAGCAGACAGACACAGAAAGAAGAGGCATGGGGCCTGACCAGTTGGGGCCTTGACAACCTAGAAATGATTATAGCAGTTACCATTTGTGCTGCCTTCTATGCCAGGCACAGCGTGTTCTAAGTAGTTACACACGTTCCTTCCTTCAAGCCCAGGACAGCCTCGTGAGACAGGGGCTGTTCTTATCAGCCTTTATCAGTGGGACGTTAATCTGCCCACAGTCATCCATCTAATAAAGTGGCAGAGCTGAGACAGACAGAAGCCCAGGGCTCACAGTGAGAACCTCATAAATCACCCTAAAAGTTATGGGGTGACAGAGAGTTTTGTGCAGGAGAGTGACAGTCAGATTTACATCTTAGAAGATCATCCCGTGATATGTGGTATAGATGAGACATAGAAACACCAAGGCCAGGGGACCATGCGCAGTGGCGGTCTGGGAAGAAGCAGCAGTTTGAGGAGGCCTGTTCACAGGAGCCAGAGAGGGGCTGGATTTTGCTGTTGCTCTGTTTTTGTTTTTGTTTTTGTTTCTATTTTAGCAAGACTGGAGCTCATACCCTGGGCTTCATGCATGCTAAGCCGGCACTAACTACCGAGCTATATCCAATGGCCAGCAAACTCAGATGGATGCCCCTAAACCTGGGTTCTGGGCTTGGGAAGTAGAGCGGGGAGGAACTTTCATTGCTGTTGTTATAGGTGCCTGGGTCCTGTCCCTGTGTGAGCTTGCTAGTGGCTACTTATGTCAGAATAAATCCAACTTCTGACTTCTGTTCCAGTCAGAATCTTAATGGAGGTGGCAGGGCTTTGGGGTGTGAATAGACCTACGAGGTGTGGGTATGGGAAAAAGAAGCTCCTGCAGGGGCAGAATTGGGGTGCCCTGAGGTGTGTACCTGCGGCTGCTCAGTATGCCTTCAGTCCACACATTTGGACTCTCCTGGAACCTTTGCTCCATCCCTCCCCAGAGACCTCTCCCATCCTTAGACGAAGTCTCCTTGCTGCACCGACAGTAAGACCAGACATTAAAGACACACTCCAAGGATGTACTGCCCAAACCGGAAACACCTTACACGTGAGATCAAATTTGTGTCTCCTGCCTGTCTATGCCCAGCGTAACGTAGGGTTTGGTTCTTCCAGAAGGCAATGTTTTTGCAGATTATAGTTATATAGGTATATAGCCTGTAGTTTACAGCTACCCACATTAAATCAAAGTGCTGGACTTGACAGCAGTTTCTGGAATGCTCTCTGATTTCTGGTTAGTAGTATTTATCAATTCATTGAGGAGGGGTGCAGCGGCCTGGTTACTCAGCTATCGTCCACCAGTCGCTTTTTCTTTCCTACATTACCTCATAGGCCTTCAGTTACATGCCCCTTCCCTTCTCCCCAGGGGCAAAGCTGGGCACTGCTGAGGCCAGGGGCAGGGCTGAATGCTTCACAAGGGCTGGCATTCTATATTTCTGAGCCTTGTTGTGTGTGGGGGAAATCCGTGAATCCCACTGGCATCCCTCCACAGCCGTCCATCGGCGCCTTTGTTAATGGCTGCCGTCACCCAACAGCTGACCCGATTCCCTGAATCGGTCCCTGTAAACTGTGCAGTTCTACAAGAGGGAGGTTTCCGGGCAGAATACTTAATTAGGGCTTAATTAAGACAGCGGGAGTAACCCTTTGGCCTGAACCTTGCTCAGGGTTCTGATTGGCAGATGGCACCTGGCACTCCTGGCTGTCTGACAGCAGAAATGAGCCCCATGCCGCCCTGGAGGGGGTGTTTCCTAGACTCCTCATCAGCATGTGTTGTGCATCCTTTTTCTTGAGGATCCCACAATTGAATTGGCTAAAGTGTATTTCACCTTCTCTAGAACATAAGGATTTCAAGGGCAGGGGCCGTGACTGGGTGACCTGGGTCCCTGCCATCATGCCCAGCACAGGCCCCAGTGAAAGAGGGGCTAGACATTGGTGGGATGGTCGCACTGACTTAGAGGCCCCCCTTTTTAAGTAGAGGTGGCTGAAAACTCTTCAACTAGAGTGTGAACCCCAGGGTGTGGACTCAAAAGTGAACAGTTAAAGCCAGGAATGTATGGACTTCAGACAAGGAACCCCGGGGTAGAACAAAGCCTTAGTGTGGGTCACAGGCCTGAGAAGCGTGCCTTGGGTCTGGCTCTGGAAGCCGTTGCTGATATACTGTGCTGTGCTTGTGGTTGGCTTTGATCTGGCAGGATTGGGAGCCCACCTCACTTCCTAGACAGACCCACGGAATCCCAGCTCAGTCCACTAGGGTGTCAAGCCATGGCCCTGGGAGCCCTCAGTTTAAATTTCCCAAGCAGTTGTGGATTTTGCTTTTGGTGCTCATGGTATCAGATGTGTCCAGAGGGTTTTGGAAATTTGCTGGTGCCTAATGACGTGATAAATCATTTCATGGTAAAAACACAGATCTAGATCTTTTAGTCCATATTCTACAGAGTCGTTCGATTATTCCCAGATGGTGGTCAATAGTTTTTCTACTAATGAGAGTGAAGACATTTCGTGATAACCAACATGTCTGTGGAGAAGGAAGAGATTCTGTCTACTCAGTGCGGGGGATAGTAGACACCACAGGCTCTAAAGATCTCTGTGCTGAGAAGGTCTCTGCAGACTTCCAGCCCTGCTCCAGGGCATGTTGTGCACCTGCGTAGCATTGAGCTTCTCCAGTGAAGGCCCTAACCGACAAGGTGTGGATTCCTTATAGGATGGGTTTTGTTGACTCCCTTGTATACATATGTGTGTGTATACATATGTGTGTGTGTGTGTGTGTGTATACACATATATATGTATATATATGTGAATGAATGACCTAGTCCGTTGAATACTTTTTGAAATAGTAAAATGCACAACATAAAATTTACTTTTGTTTTTTGTTTTTTTGTTTTTCGAGACAGAGTTTCTCTGTGTAGCCCTGGCTGTCCTGGAACTCACTCTGTAGACCAGGCTGGCCTCAAATTCAGAAATCTGTCTGCCTCTGCCTCCCAAGTGCTGGGATTAAAGGCGTGCACCACCACTGCCCGGCTAAAAATTTACTTTTTATTCATTCTCTCACATTGTGTGTGTGTGTGTGATTGTGTGTGTGTGTGTGTGTGTGTACATGCATGTGGAGGTCAGAGAACAATTTTCAGGAGTCGTTTCTCTCCTCCTACCATGTGAATCCCAAGGGTCAAACTTGGTCTTCAGGATTGGTGGCAGGTGCCTTTACCTGCTGAGCCATCTCTAGCCCTAGCCATTTCAGTGTATACAGTTGGCGGCAGTTAGATAGACTGACACTGTTATCTAGTCATTACTGCTATCTAGTTTAATGTTTTCATCACCCCCACATAATCCCATTAAGCAGCACTTCTCAGTCCCTCCTTCCTGCCAGGCCCTGGCAGCCACCAGTCTACTTCTTGTCTCTACGTAGCCTTGCCAACTCTGGACATTAAATATAAATGGGAACCTATAGTATTTTATCTTTTGTGCCTAGCTTCTTTCAAGCCACGTGTCTTTAAGATGTGTCTGCGTTGTAGCCTGCCTCATCACTTCATTCTGTTTAGCGGCTGAATCCTATTCCATTGTATGGCGATGCCATGATCAATTTTTCTGTTTGCTCACTGATGCCCTTTGGGGCGGCTTCTGCCATTTGGCTATCATAAATATTGCTCCTTGAACATTAGTGTACAGGTTTTCAATGGAACGTTGGTTTTCAGTTCTTTGGGGTGTGTAGCCAGGAGGAGACTCCCCAAATCAGTACTGTTTTAGTAACTTCCTGAGAATGCTCCAAACTGTTGCTATGGACTCTTTTGAACCTCGTGCTTCTCTGGTTGCTCTTCGGTCTCTCTGGCCTTCTCTTCTCGTTCCCTTTCATCTGTGGCTCTGCATCCCCTGAAGTAACCATCCCCCACCAGTCCTCTCTACTCTGTGTGCAGTCTATCCCAGTGTGCTCAGTGCTTTAGCTGTGCATTGCAATCCCCAGGGTTCCTTTACCAGCATATGTCCACCACTGTGTCTGGTATCTAATGTACTATGATGTGGAAGAGACTCCCCATTTCACTGACAGGCTGAGGAAAGTCTAAAGTAGCTTTCTGGTGGCATGGTTAGTGAGAGTTGAGGTCGAACTAGGATGTGTCAAAGCCTCACTCTTAGCATGAGGGGTCACTGGGGAAAACCTGAGGCCAAGTGTGAGGAGGAGGGTCATGAAGAGAATGCCTGTACTCATGAAACTGCTTGAACGGTGTAGGTCACCAGCAAGCAGCCCTTCTGATCTGCTCGGAGTGAGGTCACTTGTTTCTCTGTCTCCAGGGACTGTGAGGATTCTGCTTGCAGGGTCTCGGTAACCCCACAGCGTCTCTCTCTGTCACCCTGCTCACCAGCAGTGTTTCTTGTTTTGTTTTGTGCTTGACACAGGCTTTCTCTGTGTAGCTTTGGCTATCCTGGAACTCAGTAGACCAGGCTGATCTCAAACTTAAAAATCTGCTTGCCTTTGCCTCCCAAGTGCTAGGAATAAAGGCATGTGTCACCACCACCCGGCTTGATCAGTGTTTCTTAAAGGAACCTGTAGAAAGTAGAAATTAGAGCTGACTCACGGAGGATGAAAGCGAAGCAGCCATGTGTGTGGTGTGTGGTGGCTAAGTCCCTGAGTACAGATTTGACTTAGAATTAGACAAACAGTAGAACTCCAGGGCTCTCAGAGATGTACATGGGAGAACCCACAATGAGATCTCAGAGTCAATGATATCCAGCGTGACCATGCTGGTACGGAATCCTTCTCTGTTCCCCTAGCACCTACACTTTCTAATGTTTTTACATTCTTTTATTGTTGCTTGTCATAGTTGGATGTATGAGGGTTGGCGTTTTGTTACCAACGTGTACCAAGGACTAGAACCATACCTGGTACAAAATGATTCTATAGTCTGGATTTTCATACAAAAAAATTGTAAGTAGGACTGAGGGGATGGCCCATAAGTCAGAAGCTTGTGGTGCAAGAGTGAAGACCCAAGTTCAAATCCCAGCACCCACATAAAAAGCTGTGGATAGCTGAGTGCGCCTGTAACCCCAGCATAGGGAGATGAAGACACACCATCCTGTAATATAATCATGTTCCCTAGTTCCATTTACACAAGCCCTTTACAGATAGGAAAAGTGAGGTTTGCCTGTAAAGGGGTGTATCTTGGGTTCTGTGTCTAGCAGCTGGTCATAGCAGGGGCCTGGTTACAGATCTTGTGTACTCTGTTCCTCACCCAGTGAGGACAAGGGGCTTGGCAGCTGCATGTAACTCAACAATGAATGACATTTGCCTTTATCTCTGAGAGTGGCCTCAGGGACCTCAGGACAGCTGAGGTGAAGTGTGGGCCTCACTGATACTCAAGTCAGCCCTTTCCCACATCCTTTCCAGGGCTCAGTGTCCATCTGATAAGGCAGATGAATTGTGTGACCAACTTCCCATCGTCCTCTTGGAGTGGCCTGGGCCCCATACCTTCAAATTGCTGTCAGGAGAACGACACGTCCTGCGTTCCCATCAATGCTGGCTGCTGCCACCCTGAAGCTCCCAGAGGGCCACAGAGAGGCCATCTGCAGTGAGTTAGATAAGAAGCTCAGCTCTTTCTGAGATGCCCAATCTTGTCAGGCAGATGTGAAATCTGAGGACATGCGGTCCCAAGATACCCTGGACCCACAAACACTTGTGTTTGCACCTGCGGTACTGAGGATGATTTGGGGCAATAATGGGAATGGATATTTTCTGTTTAAACTGTTGCATATGTATTTTTATGTGCCTAGGGGAAAAGCCAGCTAGCCCTGACTGAATCTGTGGTTCAGTGAACATTACTGTTTAGGGTGCCACTATCGTGGGCTGAGCCATACCATAGAGCCATTTCCATGTGTATGGTGTGCTGTCAGGATAGCGGTCTGGCAGTTTGCTAAAATAAAAAAAGTCAGAAAGGTAGTTTGAGGTCATCTGTCATTTGGGAATGTTGCCATGGATGGTGGCGAGCCTAGGTGCTTTCTGGAGAGCCATTTCCCGTGTCTCCTTTGCACCTGGTTCAGAGGGAGCTGGCTGAGGATGCTAATGACCAGGGCCTAGGACACTCCAAGTGTAAGATGGGAAGTTAGTCACATGACTTTATCATCCAGATGGGAAATGGGCCCTGGAAAGGATGTAGGGAAGGGCTATGTCCAACACTCATGCTCCCACGGGCAAGGAGACCTGGAGAACCAGCTGGGAGCTACTGGTTTCTCTTTGGTCCACAGTAAAATGCCTGGAAGTCCTCTGAAGCCCTTTCCTATAAAACAGAAGGTGTTAGGCAAGATGGCTCGTGGAAACACAGGCTAAGAAAGGAAGGTGGAAGAGGTACGGGCATGTGAGAAATGAAGCCACTGACTGGCTTTCCTGGACTGTGTCTATAGCCACAGACCACGTGACTGTGAATGGACTCTGTATCAGACCTGTGCTGACTTGATCCTTGAAGGGAAGAGCTAGCAAATGCTTTTCATGGGGTCCTGGTTGCGGCTGTACACATGGTACTAGGCATCACATGGCCTAGGACAGATGCCTCTTCCTCTCTCAGAATGACATTTTCCTGATAAACTGACATACCAGTCTAAGAAATTCAGCCAACTATGACACAGGAGCTCATTATCTTTCACCAAGCCATGGTCACTCTAATGAGCCAGAGCTGATATCGACTGATGCGTATTAGGGATATATATACGAAGCTGGGAATGGTGGTTCACACCCGGTCACCCAGATTTGATGGCTGGAACCCAGATGATAGAAAGAGAGAACTGGCGCTTAAAAATTGTTCTCTGACACACACATGCAGTGTAATTAAAAACATTTTTTTAACTGACAGTAAAAGCAGAAAGTTAATATGAGCTTCTCTAAAGTATTTACTAATAACTTTCTTTGTCTTTAGATGTCTACATTTAAATTATCTTCTGATCTAACCACTGCATTTTAGGCACCCGTGTCCTTGTTGTTATTCATTCAACAAACGTTACTTGGTGGTCACAGCTCTGCTAGGCTATGCATGGGTCATGTGCTCCTCCTCCCTTCATGGTCGAAGGGTCAGAAAACAAGACCAGACCCTCACGAGGTTAGAAAGTACAGGCAAAAAAATGCAGGTGGTTTGGTCCCAGCTGGATGGAGGGGCAGGACACTTGACCGAGGTACTATGATTAGTGCCTCACGGTTTCATTGTGGTGAAGGGACACCGTGACCAAGGCAACTCTTATAAAGAAAAAAACATTTAATTGGGGCTGGCTTACAGTTCTACAGGTTCAGCCTATAATCATTGTAGTGGGAAACTTCCCCCACGGCCCCATACAGGCAGACCTGGTGCTGGAGGAGCTGAGAGTTCTACACCTCAATCCTTAAGCTGTAGTAGAACTGTGTCCTGCTGGCATCCAGGAGGAGGCTTTATGGGGAGTCTCCAGGAGGAGGAGTCCGTGGGGATCGTTCCTGTCAATCCACCACAATTAGGGATCTGGTGAGACATGCTAGGCCAGCAGCCAGGAAACTGTCCTGAATGTGGCAAGGCTCAAGCTATGTGCTGAAGGTCCAATCTAATTAGAATGAGTTTCAGAGGAGAGGAGGCATGAACAGAGGGGCCATGGAGGGATAGAGAGGACAGGGGATTATGTGACAGAAGTGGAAGACCTTAGCATCCTTCAGCCACTCGAAGTTCATGAATCTGTAGGTAAAAATGTTAGTTTCTCTTTACTAGGAGAAACTCCTCCCCACAAAGGGCTTGTGTATTAAAGCCTTCATTGCTAGCTGGCAGTATTTTTTCAAGTGGTTGAGTCTCAAGGGCTCCAACCTAATCAGTGAATGAATCCCTTGATGGATTCATACATTGGCATTATTGGAAGGCGGAAGCTATTTGGGCAAAGTAGTCACTAGGAGAGTGCTCTGGAAAGCTGGACTTGGTTTTCAATGAGGAAAGCAACTGCCATGTTCCCTGTTACAGCCATGTTCTGTATTATCACAGGCTTGTAGCAATGGAGCCTGCCAACCAGGGACTGGAAACTGAGCCCAAACCCTTCCTCTCTTAACCTGTATTCTTGGGTGATTTACCAAAGTCACAGAAAACTATACACCCCTTGCCCCCAAATTTGTCACAAGAACAGGCTTTTGGTAGAAGATAGTGTGATATACATGCAAAAAGCTT
This sequence comes from Mastomys coucha, assembly GCF_008632895.1. Lineage (NCBI taxonomy): Eukaryota > Metazoa > Chordata > Mammalia > Rodentia > Muridae > Mastomys > Mastomys coucha. The sequence continues at coordinate 6,181,945 of NW_022196900.1, forward strand.
AGAATGTACAGATAATAACAAGATGGTAGCATTTTAGGTCTGTAGAGAAATTCCTGGTGGTAGTAGCAGAGGAAAACCAGGCTTTGTGACTTCTGAACAGAAAGCAAGCCAGGTTACCCAGAGCTGGGCTCATCACTCGCTTTGGAATCCCTAAGTTTTATCTAAGAACCACAGTAAAATGTGCGTTCTCAGGCCCCACCTATCACCTGCTGAATCAGTCCTTCCTAGACTATAGTTCTCTCTTTTTTTCTTTTTTCTTTTTCCTTTTGTTTTTTCCAGGCAGGGTTTCTTTGCATAGCCCTGGCTGTCCTGGAACTCATTCTGTAGACCAGGCTGGCCTCAAACTCAGAGATCCACCTGCCTCTGCCTCCAAGTGATGGGATTAAAGGCATGTGCCACCACCGCCCGGCTTCGTTTTTGCTTTTTTAAAAAAAGACTATATATATATATATATATCATGATAAAAATCATGTGGATGAGTGTTTTGCCTGTGTGCATGTCTGCACCATGTGTGTATCTGATGTTTGTGGAGGTGGCTGGATTTAGAGATGGCTGGAATGCCATCTCTAAATGTGAATGCCTGAAACCAAACCTGAGTCTTTTGGAAGAACAGGAAGAGCTGTTAACTGCTGAGCCATCTGTCCATTTCATCTCTCTCTCCTTCCTCCCATCTCCCCTCTCTCCGTCCCTCCTCTTCCATCACCCCTTTCTCTGTCCCCCCTAATGGTATCCCCCTCTCTCTACCCCTATCTCTGTCCTCCCTCCCCATCCTCCCTCTCCATCCCCTTCTCTTCACCCCCTTTCTCTATCCATCTTTTCTCCATTCCCCATCTCCTCTCTCCACTCCCCTCTCCATCCCGCTTTTCTCCATCCCTGTCTCCTCTCTCCACTCCCCTCT
>NW_022196900.1:6183385-6187221 GCF_008632895.1 Mastomys coucha
TCTCTCCACTCCCCTCTCTATCCCCCTTTTCTCCATCCCCATCTCCTCTCTCCACTCCCCTCTCTATCAATCTTTTCTCCATCCCCATCTCCTCTCTCCACTCCCCTCTCTATCCATCTTTTCTCCATTCCCCATCTCCTCTCTCCACTCCCCTCTCTATCCCCCTTTTCTCCATCCCTGTCTCCTTCCTTGTCTTGTTGTATTTATTCCCCAACAACTCAAACATTGCAGTAAATATTGTAATTTTGTTTTCTCTTTTAAGCAAAATATTTCTATTTTTCTTTTTAAAATGACATAGAATGACATGGTGTTTCTATGTTGAGGTTTAAAACAAGGAAATTGGGTTACATGTAACAAATGACCTACAGTTTACAATGTAACCATTTATATTCTCTTGTTTCTATTTATATGATAAGATATATTGACAGTTTTCCTTAAATTGAAGTTTTCTTTCTTTCTTTTTTTTTTTTACATTTAAAAAAAATGGCATTGTTTTATTTTTTTATAGTAGGCATGGGCTGCATGTTATGATAGGTGTGCCGGGCTCAGTACAGGTATGGATGGAGTGGGGTGGGGGAAGAGGTGATGACTTGGTGGCTGGAAGGGAGCAGAGAGGATTAGATACTAGATACGCTTCATGGAAGCTTGGAGAAAGGAGTCATGGCACGCTATAGCTAAGCCACCAATAAGGTTGAGAAACTCTTGGAAATCTAGCTGCCCATCGCTGTCGAGGTCCAGCTTCTTCATCATGCGGTCAAGGACACCGGGGTCCTTCTGGTTCTTTGAGAAGGCGGCCAGCTCCGTGTGCATGAAGGAAAGGAATTCAGTTTTGGAGAGTTTAGAGCTGTTTCTATCCCTCCCGCTGTACTTTTGGAAAACAGCAATCAGGGATTCGATGCATCTCTCAGTCTCTGTAGGCATTTTTGCCAAGTTTAGGAGCGAGGTCGGGTTGCGACTACGGCTGACTGTGGCTGGGACAGGAGTGGCCGAAGTTTTATTTCTTAGGATAAATCCACCTTAATTATTCTATATACTCCTTATAACGTACTGCGATTGGAGTTTATTAGCAACTGTGAAATTTTAAAACTGTAAGAGTAATTTTATAAAGGAAAGGAGTAGGCTCAAAGTACATGATAAAGTTGCATGAAAATGGCTTTAGGTAACCATGTATAATAAAAATGTAAAGGTTAAAAACACATAGTAATTTTAAAAAGAATAATAATTTTAAATGTACACGGAAGCAGAGAGAGTAATAAAATGAACTTTAGCATTTCTCAACCTGAGGAATTATTAATTTTCTTACTTGGATCTTATTTCAGTATTGTGCGAGTGATTCATGAGTAAAATTGATCTCTATATCTTTTTTTAATTATACTCTTGGTTTGATTTTAAACTCAGGGTTATCTTTGGCTCAGTAAGATAGCCTGGTTCTATGCTCTCATTGTCTCTGTTGAAGACCGTTCTTTAATTCTGAGGACAGAGTTCCTGGCAGTTTTTATTTTGTTGTTATTTCTAGTTCTTTGCATGGGGAACCAGCCTTTGTGGAGCTAAAGAATAAAGAAGTTTGTGGAAACCATAGAATAAATGAGCCAAGGGGTTAGGTGCCTTGCCAGGCCCCTACGTCACTAGGAAGAGCCCAGTTTGAGAGGTGACCTCCCTCTCCTGACTCAGGAGCTCTTATTTTTCTTTCCTCTCTCATTCTTAGTGACCTGCATAGACTGATGCGTGCGTGCGTGCGTGCGTGCGTGCGTGCGTGCGTGCGTGTGTGTGTGTGTGTGTGTGTGTGTACCATGTACGTGCAGGTGCCCACAGAGGCCAGAGGTTATTGGATCTCCTGGAACTTTAGGTTACAGATGGCTGTGAGCCACCTGATGTGGGTTCTAGAAACCTAACTGGGACCTCTGCAAGCACAGGCAGACCTCCTAACTGCTGAACACTCTCCAGCCCCAATGCTCCCCACCCTGACACCCCAGTGAGAGTGTTCTCACTGAAGGAGGTCTTTCATGCTACAAGCAGCATGCTCTCAGCACATCACGGAAAGAGCAGAATTAGTTTCTCAGTGCCCCCGCATCTCTCTCTCTCACATTGTCCCTCAAGGACCCTACTTGGAATGTGTCCTCCATGATGGAAAGGAACTCTCACCAGTATTCATTCACATCCCAGAGGTTGGTAGGGACATCTAGAAGACACTGTTTTATGAAGCTGACGTTGTGGGGCTGGAGAGATGGCTCAGTGGTTAAGAGCACTGACTGCTCTTCCAGAGGTCCTGAGTTCAATTCCCAGCAACCACATGGTGGCTCACAACCATCTGTAATAGGATCTGATGCCCTCTTCTGGTGTGTCTGAAGGCAGCTACAGTGTACTCATATAAATAAAATTAAAAAATCTTTTTTAAAAAAATGAAGCTGACGTTGATATGGAGGGATTTGCTTGTCTGGAATTTAGGGCCAACTAGAATGACCTGTTGCTAGTATGGAGTCCCCTGCTGCAGCATACCTAGGAGTATATTCATTCATCATTATCCACTTCGTAAGAAAAACTTATAACACAAGTTTGTGGATTTTTCTTGATCTCAAAACCATGAATGTGGTCTCAAGTAATATTTTCGTTCTCTGTCTTTTTCTGCTTTTATTCTAGTTTTGTTCGCTCAGGGACTGACACATTCACTTGCTCAACCAGCATTCATTATGGTGACATGTCCTGAGAGAAAACAGAGAGGTCATGGGTCTTGGGCTCAAATCGATGATAGGAAGAAAGAAAAAAAATGATGTGGGCAAGAAACTAAGCTGGTATAAGGTCTCACTTATAAGGTTGAAAAATCACACAATGGGATGGAGAGATGCCTCTCAGTGGTTCAAAGCTGCTCTTTCAGAAGACTCAGGTTCAAGTCCCAGCACCCACATGGCTGTTCACAACAGCCACACAGTTAAGGAACTGACTCCACACAGTTTGTTAACTCAAGTTTCAGGGGATCCAGTGCCTCTTCTGGCCTATGTAGGCACCAGGCACATATGTGGTGCAAAGACATACCTGCAGGCAAAACACCCATACACACAGGCACAAAATAAAATAAAAACATTTTTTGTTTTGCTTTGTTTTTTGAGACAGGGTTTTTCTCTGTAGCCCTGACTGTCTTGGAACTCACTCTGTAGACCAGGCTGGCTTCGAACTCAGAAATCCGCCTGCCTCTGCCTCCCGAGTGCTGGCAATAAAAACGTTTTTAAAAAAGATTATTTATTCAATTTATGCATATGAGTACACTGTTGCTGTCTTCAGACACACCAGAAGGGGGCATAGAATCCCAGTATAGGTGGTTGTGAGCTACTATGTGGTTGCTGGGAATTGAATTTAGGAACTCTGGAAGAACAGTCAGTGCTCTTAACCGCTGAGCCATCTCTCCAGCCCCAATAAAACTTAAAAAGAAAAAGAAAAAGAAAAAGAAAAATCCCAGAATAACCTAGGTGTGTCTTTACGGTTTGGAGTCTTAAATGTCATTTGTAAAAGTTCCCTAAGGAGAATAATGACTCTCTACCTCTATGATGCTGTAAGAGAAGCCTAGGGGCTGGCGAGAAGGCTCAGAGGTGAAGATGCTTGCTGTGCAAGCCTGGCCACCTGAATTTGATCCCTGGAACCCACATAAAGGTGGAAGAAGAGAACTGACTCCACATAGTTGTCCTCTGACTTTTACGAGAGCATCATGGTGTGCATATCTGCACATCTCCACACATTGTCATGCACATGTATACACACACACACACACAAATAATAATAATAGTAATAAACAGAAAATACAAGCTCTTTCAGATGATTGTTCTTTTTTTTTTTTTTTTTTTTTT
>NW_022196900.1:6187326-6215634 GCF_008632895.1 Mastomys coucha
TCAGAAATCCACCTGCCTCTGCCTCCCAAGTGCTGGGATTAAAGGTGTGCGCCACCACCGCCCGGTTTTTTTTTGTTTTTTTAAACAGATTTTAAGGTAAATTCTTTTCTTTGCTACTTAAGAACTTAGTATGTGAGCCGCCTTCCTTGAAGAACCTCTGAGAATTGTTTTGTGTGTCCTTTATATTTGAAATGTATTTTTCAGCTCAAGAAATCTGCTTATTATGATTTTTGCATTTCTTTGCTGTGCTTTTTTTTCTTCTAATCCCCATTGTCTGCAAGCTGAGCACCCTCCTCCTCATCTGGCAGCCCGCTTGAATTGCTGTCCAGTTTTAAAGTATGTCACAGAAGCGGCTTTTACCCTTCAGTTCTTCTCTCTTCCTTTGCTCCCTCTTTCCACCTGTCCATTTGCAAAATATTTTAGAAGAGCATGCCTTTTCGTACTCTGTTCATTCCATATCGCCAGGAATGGGTTCTGTTTTGGAATTTGAGCATTTAAGGGGTGTGCAAGAATGGGTTGTAGTCAGAGAGGACTGATCTAAAGCAATCCAGGGCTGTGAACATCTGCTGAAGGGACTAATGATCTTAGCCAGGGGCAGAGAAGACCCAAAGATGAGATGTCTAGGTTTGGATCCAGAAGGCTATATGTAGAAGAGGGATGTGTGTGTGTGTGTGTGTGTGTGTGTGGAGAGAGAGAGAGAGAGAGAGAGAGAGAGAGAGAATGTGTCAAAGGGCAGTACTAGTGCAGGAAACCAAAGCTATAGAGGTGTGGAATTTAGCTGTAGACAAAGGCACTTTGCAAGGAGTCAGAGCCAACACCGAAGGATAGAACCATTAGAGGCTAGATGATTCTTGGCATTGGGATTGTAGCAGAGATTCTAAATGTTTGAGGATTATCTACATCTTCCTTTGTTCCATTAGGCCAGCATCACAGGCAGATATTAAAGCCATTAGCAGGTCATGCTCTTGACTTTAAATGGACCTGCTTGGACCCTGCTGAGTCAGGGGCACTTTTAATGGCTCTGTTGATGTAGCCATCTGTGTGGTCTTTGGAGATCCCTAGATGAAGGCACTGGGCTTACCCAGAGATATAATGCAAATTAATTATTTTAATTAGAGTCATATACATTTATAGAAATCAGTTAGCTAAACTGTATCTGGCAGCAGTTTAATAGTCTAAGTAACTGCTGCAGTTGGATGACCTTCAATGAGAAGCGAAAGCTTGCTGGTCTTCAGTTCTTATGAGTATATGTGAGAGTTCAGAAAATTCTGCAGTCCTCAGAGACTAGAACCAGGTGAGAAATTTCACATCTGTGTTGCTTGGTTTCTTCAGAACTTTCAGCTGCTCAAGGTGATATAGGGATTTCAATCTAAAACAGAAAGCAACAAGTATCAGGTCTTCTGGCTCCTAGATCTAATGGAGGCTCCAGATGCATGGCCGGAGGGGTACAGGGGGCGCAAAGGGTTGCTAGCCGGAGGGGCGGGGACTGAAAATGTCTTCTGACCCTGGTCTTGGAATTTTTCTCCACTCCATTATAGAATCTCTTTTACAGTCATACAACTATGCAGCTTCTGCTTAAGTCCTTTCATGGGTCAGAATATTAATTTTTAAGAAAACCTATTTCAGCTTTGAAGCACTATAAAGGTCTTCACTGAGTGTGAACTGAACTCTCCTCCCCCCAAGTTGTTTCTGCGTTAATCCTGGCTCTCTATCCCTCAGTCAGGGAAATATGTACTGTCCAGATAGTAGCCTTTTGGCCATTTGTGGACCATGATGATATAGGCCACCTCCAAGTTTTGTCTAATAAGCATTTTCAGGCTGCTGTCCTTCCCCTTTTTCCATGCTGGGAATGGAACCCAGAGTCTTGCCTGTATTAGGCATTTATCCTAACCCAGCTCTCTCTGACTCTCTTGGAGTTGTCACATAGCTTGATTTTTTTGGAACTCACTTTACATCCTTACTGCTGCCACCCTTCCCAGTTCCCCCTCACACAGTCCCTTTTCCAGCCCCCCTCTTTCTCCTCTGAGAGGTTGGAATTACCCCCCTAGTAACCACCCCATCCTACCCCTGCCCACTGCACAACAAGTCTCTGCAGGACTAGGCACATCCTTTCCCACTAAGGCCAGACAGGGCTGCCCAGTTAGGGGAATGCCTTCCACACACAGGCAACAGTCAGACACAACACTCCTCCCCCCACCCCCACTGCCCGACCCTATCCCTCAGGTGGCTTGATTTTAAGTTTCATTACCATTCTAGTTCCTTGAAAATGTGATCCCCCCCCCCAAAAAAGACAGACCCAGTTATATCCATATCCTATAACTTGCCTGCTAACTTGATCCCCTAGACGAACTTGCAGGCAGTTGCCTTTGGAAGCAGTACCCCGGGGACTTGACTGCACTCTGCAGTGTTGAAGTCTAAGACTTACATTCATTTTCTTCGATTGTAAGTGTCGCAGAAATCCAGTGTCATTTTGTGTCTGTGGTATGGGAACATTAAATAACCTTTATTATAAAGGAGTGCCTGAGCCTGGGCGGTGGTGGCACATGCCTTTAATCCCAGCACTTGGGAGGCAGAAGCGGGCAGATTTCTGAGTTCAAGGCCAGCCTGGTCTACAGAGTGAGTTCCAGGACAGCCAAGGCTATACAGAGAAACCCTGTCTCAAAAACAAACAAGCAAACAAACAAACAAAGAGTACCTGAAAGGAAGGCAGACATTCCAGTAGAAAAACAGGGAGGGGCTGGGGGGATAGGGAGCAAAACCAGCAACAAAGTAACAATGGGTAAACTGGAACAGGCGAGGGCCCATGAGAAATGGTCAGAGGGGCTAGTCATGAAGTAACCCGAATCAAACTTCAGTGAGCTTGTGTAGGGGAAGATGCCCATGAGGAACTAGTCATGAAGTAACCTAGATCACACTGCAGTGAGCCTGTGTAGGGGAAGATGCACATGATGCATTTACAGCTTAAGAGTGCAGATCTCTGTGAGTTCAAGGCCAGGTATGGCTGAATAGTGAGACCCTGTCTTTTAAAAAATGAACTACAGGGGTATAACATGATTCAATTTTTGTGGAAAACATACTATAAACTTAGGTGGGAGTTAGCATATTGCTAACAAATGTTGATCATATGGGCCTCTGAGGTAGTGCTTGTTGTGGAGTGGGTATTTTAGGTTATTTTAATGTGATGGGGTGATGTTTTCTTTTGTTTTATATATTTTTCTCAGAGTATATTTGAACCAATAGCCAAGCATAATTTTCTCCATTGTATTAGGACATGTTTTTTTTAAATTTTTTTTAAAGATTTATTTATTTATTATATGTAAGTACACCGTAGCTGTCTTCAGACACCTTAGAAGAGGGCATCAGATTTCATTACGAATGGTTGTGAGCCACCATGTGGTTGCTGGGAATTGAACTCAGGACCTTTGGAAGAACAGTCAATGCTCTTAACCGCTGAGCCATCTCTCCAGCCCCTAGGACATGTTTTTAAGAGATAAGTTGAGTATTTGTAAGAGTATAAGTATTCACTTTTCACCTTCATTTAATATGTTCCAGTCGTTTATTTTTATTTTATGTGCATGAGTATGTTTTGCCTGCATATATATCTAGGTACTACATGGGTGCAGTGCTTGCAGAGGCCAGTAGAGGGTGTCAGATCCCCTGGAACTGGAGTTTATAGACAGTTCTAAGATGCCATGTGGGTATGGGAACCAACCCTACTCCTCAGGAGGAGCAGCCAGTGCTCTTAGCATCTGAGCCATCTGTCCAGCCCCTAAGAATATAAATACTTAAGAACTAGGTGCTGTTTTCACCACGTTGACATTTTTAAAATTTAATGTTTATAAAGCCCTTTCTGACAGGAGTGTGTTTTGGTGCTTTCTTGGAAGCAACATAGACTTCAGATTTTTTTTCTAATGAAGATATGCCAGCAGGGTGTGGTAACACATGCCTTTAATCCCAGCACTTGGGAGGCAGAGGCCAGTCCTATGTACATAGTTCTAGGACAGCCAGGGCTATATAAAGAGATCTTGTCTCAAAACAACAATCAACATAAAGAATGTATGCTTAAAGAATTTCACTGCTATGAATTTGTCTTAAGAAGAATATCTGATGAGTGATCATTTGTCATGAATAGGATTTTCTTTACAAAGCTCTCTCTCTCTGCTTCTCTCTCTCTCTCTCTCTCTCTCTCTCTGTATGTGTGTGTATATGTGTATACACATGTACATGATTATGCATACAGAGGACTGAGGTCAATGTTATGTTATACTTTGTCTTTCTCTACGTTATTTTTTGAGACAAGGTTTCTCACTGAACCTGGAGCTCACCAACATGTAGGTTGGCTAGCCAACCAGTGAACCGCAGGGATTTTCCTGTCTTTGCCTGCCTCTACACTCAGCCCTTTACATAGGTACTCAACTCAAGGCTTTTATGGCAAGCACTTTACCAACAGACCCATCTCCATAGTTCTGCAAAAATTTTGTAAAAGTGAAAATTGGAAACAACACAAATGTGTTATCCTAGAGTTTTATTGCTGTGAAGAGACACCATTTAATTGGGGCTGGCTTACAGTTTCAGAGGTTCAGTCCATTATCATCATGGAGCGAAGCCTGGTGGAGGGAGATGAGAGTGCTACATCTTGATCCACAGGCAGCAGAAGGAGACTGTATGACACTGGGTGTAGCTTGAGCATAGAAGATCTCAAAGCCCACCCCCACAGAGGCACATTCCTTCAATAAGGCCACACCTACTCTAACAAGACCACACCTCCAATAATGCCACTTCCTTTGGTCCATGCAGTCGAACACATGAGTCTATGGGGCCATACCTATTCAAACCACCACTGGCATAATGATCGATTTACTGAATAAATTGTAATCAGAGAAAATATACTACAAACTCATTTGAACTGATAGCATAAATACTTGTATTGGTATAGAATGATGTTCATGGAACTGTAAGAGGGAAACGAATAAAACCTCATTTTAGTTTAAAAAATAAGTACATGTATAAAAGTAAAAAAGAATAATAAATAAAACTAACATTGAAGAGTAGAAATATTAGATGATTTTACTTTCATTGCACTCTCTACTGCTTTACTGTAAGCCTATATTATTTCAGCCTAAAAAAATGAGTAAAATATATTTTTTAAAGATTTATTTATTATTATACATAAGTACACTGTAGCTGACTTCAGACGTGCCTTCATGTCAGAGCTCATTACAGATGGTTGTGAGCTACCATGTGGTTGCTGGGATTTGAACTCAGGACCTTTGGAAGAGCAGCCAGTGCTCTTACCCGCTGAGCCATCTCGCCAGCCCCGAGTAAAAATAATTTTAAATTAAAAAAAATATAAAACTATCTAGGAGAAACGGGTGGCTTCCATTCCCTAGAAACACAATCCTAAAACTCTTCTTGTTCCCTCTGATGTGTCCTACATTATTTCCGAACATATTTTTCTTTTTGAGACAGTCTAACCAAGGCCTTGAACCCTCTATGTAACTGAGAATGACCTCTCTACCCTTCTGAGAGTTAGTAGTACAGGTGTGACCTCCTTGCTCAGTTACATGGTGCTGAAGGTTAAACATAAGACACTGCCTGCCAGGACACTTCTGTACCAACTGAGCCACATTCTCAGCCCCATGTGAAATATTCTCATATTGCTATTACATAATTTCAATAAATTATAATAAATTTAATAAACTAATGCTGTGGTAACTAACCATCATGGTAAATGAGGATTAACTCCTATACACTCCGAGTTTCCTTCACTATATCTTCCTGTGTTGTATTTTTATTTTGGGAAATCTCTTCAGTGTTTACATTGTTATAAAGATATAAATATTATCCAGTGCTGACTAAATTGTGAGTTACCTTTACTTTAAAAAAAAATATTTATTTCTATTTATGTGTATATGTGCATGTATGTGTGAGCACATGTGTGCAGGTGCCCTTGGAGGCCCAAAGAGGGCATTGGATTCTTGGAGCTGGAGTTACAAGTGGTTGTGAACCTCCCTGTGTGCATGCTAGAAACTGAACTCAGGCTCTCTGTAAGTGCAGCAAGCATCAGAACATGTGAGCTTTAAATCTGATGTTATTTTTATTCTCAATTTATATATTTGATGTATTTTTCCAACCAAATGTTAGAAGCTCTTCTGATTTTAGTTTCTTGGTTTTTGCCCTGGCATAGCACTTGGAGGCAGAGGCAGGTGGATCTCTGAGTTTGGGGTCAGCCTGATCTGCATAGTGAGTTCCAGGCCAACCAGGGACACATCTTGAGAACCTGTCTCAAAAGCTAAAATCAAATAAAATATAAAATAGACTATATAGTGTTGTTCCCTGTTGTTGTTTTCATTCACTGTACAGGATTGGTTGGTGTGTGGGTGAGGTGGGGAAGAGAGAAGTGGTTCTCACTGTATAGATGAGGCTGGCCTACAACCCGTGACCCTCTTGCCTCTGCTTGCCCATTAGTTGAGATCACAGGTTTGATCAGCTCCCTTCCAGATATTCTTAATCTGGAAGTTTTGGTTGTTTGGGAAAAACTTTATTGAATTATTTGGTAGTGACTCAGTCGTGTTGTATTGCTGTGCAGAGGCTCCATGACAAAGCAACTCTTATAAAAGAAAGTGTTTAACTGGGGCTGGCTTATGCTTTCAGAGTCCTTTATCATGATGGAGAGGAAGCCTGGTGGCACACAGACAGATGTGGTGTGGAGAGGTAGCTGAGATCTACATCTTCATCCACAGGCAGCAGGGAGGATCAGAGAGACCTGGCCTGGCTTGAGCTTCTGAAATCTCAAAGCCCATGCGCGATGACACACTTCCTCCAGCAAGGCCACGCCTCCTAGTGCTTCTCAAGTAGTGCTGCTCCCTTATGAACAAGCATTCAAATATGAGTCCACGGGGGCCATTCTTGTTCAAGCACCACAGGCTGTTTCTAGCCTCCCAGAACCTTCCCTGTGTGAAGATTGGACATCTTGCTTGACATAGTCCATTTAGTTTTGTTTCTTGGCTGTGGTATTTGGTCACTTTCTCTTTTGTTCATTGTTATTTTTTGTAGGGGTGTGTGTAGTGGTGCATGTTGGGGTGTGTAGGGGTATGTGTAGGGGTGTGTAGCAATGTGTAGGAGTGGGGGTATGTAAGAGTGTGTAGGGTTGTGCGTAGGGGTGTGCTGAAATTAGTCTTCATCACTTTTCATCTTTTCATTGAGACATGAACTCTCAGTTGAAGCTCACCAGAATGGTTAGTTTAACTAGCCAGCGTACACCATTATCCTCTCTGCCCTCTGAGGCCGGCACCATACTGTTTCAGTAGCCAAGTTTATGTTAAGCCAGGAAATAAGCTTGGTGAAGTCGTTGCCAAGGTTATTAACCCCAGCATCAGAGGTAGACTAGTGGGCGTCATTGTTAAAGCTGTAGGAGATAACCTGGTCCTTAGTGTAACCCAAGATGCTTCTTAAAAAAAAAAAAAAAAGATTTATTTTTTTTTTATTTGTATGTGTACACTGTAGCTGTACAGGTGGTTGGTCGTGAGCCATCATTTGGCTGCTGGGAATTGAACTCAGGACCTCTGCTGCCCCGCTCGCTCTGGCCCTGCTCACTCCAGCGTAATTCACTTGTAGCTGTCTTCAGACGCCTCAGAAGAGGGCATCAGATCTCATTACCGGTGGTTGTGAGCCACCATGTGGTTGCTGGGATTTGAACTCAGGACCTTCAGAAGAGCAGTCAGTGCTCTTACCTGCTGAGCCATCTCACCAGCCCCGCAAGATGCTTCTTAAGAGGTCTTCTAATCCACATGTCACCTCCTCAATTCCATTGTATTAGGCGGCTTTCTCTAGGCAGCAGAGCAGATCCACTGTGATTAAGAGAATAGAAGGCCGTGCCATTGAACTTCCTGGTCAGCTCTAGGATGCCCCTGTCCACAGCTCTGGCAAGCTGTCCATGGGGATGGTAAATTTGTGCAGCCCTACAGCCAATATACCCATTATGCACAGGGTGACCTAGGCTACGGTCACAATCGCCGAGACAACACTGATGTCCTAGATGACCTTGCCTGGTGGGTCAGGTGATACAGGAGAAGGAGCTTTGCTGAGTCTTGAGTGAAGAATGCTTCTGATGTTTCACACCCAGCACAAACGTGGGGGCCTCCGCAGAAGGGGCAGAGAGGGTGACCTTTTTATTTCTGCCCTTTAGGGGGGTTACAGCCTTCTCTGTGGTATTGAAGACACCAGTAAACTGCACACCACCACCACCCCATTTGATGTTGTGGGGAACTTTCTCCTGGAGACCGATGACCCTCCCATTGGTGACAAGTTTCCCGTTCTCAGTCTTGACTGTCCTATGGGACATGTAGTTGAGGTCAATGAAGGGGTCACTCATGGCAACCGTATCCACTTTGGCAGAGTCGAAGGTGGCTCTGGTGAACAGGTGCCCGATCTGTTCACTTCTACCATCATGTCTCAGCTGGCATGTCACAGGAAGCTGGGGTTGTCCCAGGGATGTGGAGGTTCACAGAGCCTAGAATTTATGTTTTATGGTAGCTTGTGTCCACGCTCAGCTTTGTTGTTAGTTTGTTATTTGTCATTAGTTTGTTATTCATTTATTAAAAAGTATATGCCTCCAGGTTTTGGTTATCCAGTTTGGATATCCTGTGCTCATTTGGATGTGCCTTGGCAATCCTCTCTCCCCGCATCTATGAGAGATGCTCCACTGTTGTTGTTGTTTGAGACAGGGTTTCTCTGTGTAGCCCTGGCTGTCCTGGAACTTGCTCTGTAGACCAGGCTGGCCTGGAACTCACAGAGACCTGCCTGCTTCTGTCTCCCAAGTGCTGGGATTAAAGGCATGCACCACCACTGCCCAGACCTGATCATTATTTTTAAGAGAACTCACTTTTCATTAGTCACAGGGAAGGCTGAACTTTCACCTCACTGAACTGTCTTTGTCAGAACCGGATGTTTGTATTATGCTGGCCCTGCCGAGCAGAAACTTCCCTTCTTTATGCTCCAGGGCAGCAGAAATAGCACTGGGGAAAATCAAAATGGCTAAATGTAAATTGTACCCTGCAGTGGATCCTGGCATAGAAAAGGAATATTGGAAAAACTGATGAGATTGTAATATTGCCTGCAATTTGCAGTTTGGTTAATAGTATTGTGCTGATGTTAATGTCTTAATTTTGCAAAAGAAAAATATTAAAGGTTATATAAGATGTTATTTTCCAAAACGCTGAATGCAGGGCAGATGGCAATTCTGTGTTATCTTTACAACGTTTTATACATCCCAAATTACTCCTAAATAAAAAGTGAGGTTTCTGTTTGGTGTGTGTGTGTGCGTTTTGAGACAGGATATCACGTAGCCCTTGCCCTTACACTTACTGTGTAGAGGAGAATGATTTTGAACTTGAACTTAGGATTCTAGGATTGTGCCACCACACCTGGGTTATGTGGGATTGAACCCAAGGCCTTGTGCCTGCTAGGCCAGCCCTCTACTGATTGTGCTACATCCTCAGTTCTCAAAGTAGAAAGTTAATATAAAACAAGACTGAAGTAATTCACTAGGATGAACCTCATCTTACATATTGTAAAATTCATTCTTGAACTGTCTGTTTTGGAAATGGAGGTGGGCAGTGGAGTTCTTTTTAAAAATCTATATGGTAACTGGCTTTTTAGATTTCCTGACCCTTCTGGAGTCATCTCAGATTGCTTATTTTTTTTAATCTTAATAATTCTCCTTATCTCCTAGGTTTTCTTGAGCAATTGTGTAGTGCTTAAACAACATAGTCTTTTTCTTTTATGATTCATTTTTATTTGCTTTGTATCGAATTTATTTTCCACTGTTGTACTTTCACTTTGTGTACTTATTTATTGGGTTATCGTGAAATTACTTTGGTGAATTGAGACCGCTGTTTTTAAGAAGTGAAATAGATTAGACAATAGAAATGTCAATACACATTGATTTACGAAGCATTAATCGCTAAGCACCTATCTCTTTTCTTGGCGGCCTGGCAACATTTATCAAAGCACAAATGTATGCGATCTTTGACCTATCAATAGGGAATCTTATCCAGATATATAACTGCATACATGCAGAGATGATTACATACTATGTAGCTTCACTGAGTATTGTTTATAATAGCAAAAGACTGGCACTAACCCAAATGTTTATCAGCAGAGGACGCCCTGTTAGATTGCAGTACAGTCCATACAGTGAACCAATCAGTTGTCAGAAAGAGTGAAGAATGATTCTGTGTCCTCATGTAGAAAGACAGCAAGGGTACATACTCAAGGAGAAGAAAAGGCCTGGTGCGGACAGAACAGTGCCTGTGGTGTGTCACCCTTTGCAGGAGAAAGGACTATAGCATCTTTGTTTCTATTTACTCGCACAACCGTGAAGGAACTCAGGAGAGAGGATGCTATGGGCTGAGATCTGGGTGGGCGGACCACTCTCTGAATAGGTATTTGATTTTACCATGGTAAGAATACTTAAAGTTACCATCTTCATAATTTTTTTTTCCAAGACAGGGTCTCGGATCCAGGGTGGCCTGAAACTTGCCATATAGTTGAAGATAACCTTCTGATCCCCCTGCCTCCACCTCCTGGTTCCTGGGATTACAGGATTGTACCATCATGCACCATTAAGGAGGGGCTGGGAGTTTAAGTCAAGGCTTCTTGAATGCTAAGCAAACAGTCTACCAAACTGAGCTACTTCCCTTGCCACATCGTCACACAATTTTTAGCTCATAGTACAACATCTGTATCTTTCCTTTTATAGGCCACTATGGAATTATGCAGGTGAATTACCTATTTAAAAATTAAACATAGGGCTAGCAAGCTGGCTCAGTAGGTAAGAGCACTGACTGCTCTTCTGAAGGT
This sequence comes from Mastomys coucha, assembly GCF_008632895.1. Taxonomy (NCBI): domain Eukaryota; kingdom Metazoa; phylum Chordata; class Mammalia; order Rodentia; family Muridae; genus Mastomys; species Mastomys coucha. Next base: position 6,198,190 of record NW_022196900.1, read on the forward strand.
CATGAGTTCAAATCTCAGCAACCACATGGTGGCCTACAACCACCCGTAATGAGATTTGACACCCACTCCTGGTGTGTCTGAAGTCAGTTACCGTGTACTTATATATAATGATAAATAAATCTTTAAAAAAAATTGAACATAAATCATTGAGCAACAATAGCACCCAAAAGAATTGGGAGTAAAAGTGCTGCCATGGGTCAGAGAGGTGTCTCAATGAAGCCGCTCCTACAAAGGACCCAGGTCTGATTCCCAGCACCCACATGGCAGCTCACAACCTTCTCTAACTCCAGTTCAGTGAATCCAGCGCTCTTCTGGCCTCTGCAGGCACAAAGGCATGCATGTATTGAGTACACACAGGAATGCAAAATACTCCCATACATAAGATGAAACAAATAAATGGTTTTTAAAATGTATTTATTATTATTTATACGAGTACACTGTTGCAGTCTTCAGACACACCAGAAGAGGGCATCAGATCCCATTGCAGACAGTTGTGAGCCACCATGTGGTTGCTGGGAATTGAACTCAGGACCTTTTGGAAGAACAAACAGTGCTCTTAACCACTGAGCCATCTCTCCAGCCCAATCAATGTTTTGTTGTTGTTGTTGTTGTTGTTGTTTTTTAAAGGAATTCATGTCAGGTGTGATGGTACATACTTGTAAATCCAGCACTTGGAGGCTGAGGCAGGAGGTTCATGAGTTCAAGACCATCTTGGGTACATAGCGAGAAACCTTATCTCAAAGTAAGAAAAACAAGCAAAAAAAAAAAAAAAAACAGACAAAAATGCTGCTGCCTGCTAGCAGGTCCTGGAGGCAAGGCAATTGTGAAACCTTCTGTAAATTCCCTCATCCCTCTGTGTGAGACACAAAGGCATTCTGTTTACCACATGCCTGGTCTCTTCAGGCGAGGGATGCTGAAGTGTTTGTTCTGTGGACTGTGAAGAGCTCAGCTAGGAAGGGAACTAGTTATTTGCTCAGTGGGTCTGCGGATGGGTGGGTGTGGATGTGAAGAGTCCTCATTGCAGGCTTGGGTTCGGCTCCTAAGAACATTCTTCTTTCCTTCATTCCATTTAGGTAAATGGAAGAGCTGGACGGCAGTTTATCCCAGACGCGGAAAGCACACAGAATAGAGCAGATGGTGGCAAGGTGGCTTCGGCGCTCCCGGGACAGCTCAGCCCGGTAAGGCTCCTGCACTGGCAGAGGGTCCTATTGGTAGTGGTTTGGTTTCCCTGCGGGAGGAAGTGCCTGTTCTGGAAGGACCTGGGGCTTCTTTCCTGTCCCTGGATGGTTTTGATCGGCTGCCCTATGCAGAGAGATGCGACAGGTGACTCGGCCAGTAGATTGAATGGGATGTCTTTTCTTATACCCTCCCCCCAACACATACACAGTCACACTCACTCCAAACTCACACTCATACACACACACATGTTTGCATAGACTTCCCCATGCTTACACACATCTGATACACATGTCATATGCACTTTCTGGGCACTTAATATAAGAGTTTATATTCTTTCTGTGTCCTTGTTTCCTGGAGCGGTTTCTTTCCCATAGCCCCTGTTTCTTTCTAAACAAAGATGATATCAAATGCAGATCTAATGTGGCTACTACAAGACAACTTTAAAGTAAAATTTCAAAGCCTTTGTTTTCGCCTGGGATCTTCCCATCTGGTTCTGCCACAGAGTTGAAGTGGCAGGTGCCAGGTGTTACTGAGATACATCCCCCTGAAGGAGCCAGGACAGCTGACAAACTTGCTTCCGGCTGTGCTGCCTGAGTTCAGGTTCTCTGAGCCCCACTACGGGGGTGTGAGAAAACCCGTAGAATCGGCTCCATTTTACAGACAAAACACAAGGCTCAGAGAGGGACTTCAGAATGACTCGTTTAAGACCACTCTCTCCCTTGTTCAAAGACCTTTGATGGCCTCCATCTTGTAAATGTGTGGGCGTTTTGTCTGCATGTATATCTGCACAATGTACATGCAGTGCCTTCAGTGGCCAGAAAGGAGCTGGAGTCATTGCTTTTAACCCCAGCACAGGAGCTTGGCTGAGGTGCTGGGACTTCTGTGAAGAAGCACCCAGTCCTCAGTGAGAATGAACATCTCAGTGGGCTGCATCGGATAAACTGCACCATGGACATTGTGCTCCACCTGGTGTGGAACTCACTGAGCGCATTCCTTCTGGCTCAGCCTCCTGTGAGACCAGCAAAATTGCTAGCCCCGTATCTGTAGCCCAGAGGTGGCCGAGTCACAGGAGCAGTGCAGGTAGCCGGAGAGTGCTTGACTAATGAATGAGAGAATCGTTTCCCAGGGGAGGTTCTGCGATCCTAACCCTGTGAGATTCCACTCCACGGGTTCTGCGGTGAGATAGAGGCTTTCCTTATCTCACTCTGTGCTGGCTAGCTTTATGTCAACTTGACACAAGCTAAAGTCATCAAAGGGAGGGAACCTCAGTTAAAAGCCTCCATAGGATGGGGCTGTAGGCAAGCCTGTAGGCCATTTTCTTAGTGATCGATGGAGGAGGACCCAGCCCATTGAGGGTGGTAGGTGGGTTCTGGTTGGGGTTGGGCTGGTGGTCCTGGGTTCTATAAGAACAGTGATATGAAAGCCTAAGTCAAATAAACCCTTTTCTCCCCAATGTGCTTCTGGTCATGGTGTTACACCTCTGCAGTAGTAACCCTACGATATAGTCCTTCCCACCCACCTTGTTCACTATGTACAGTAAACACATAATATCGATGAAAGACTGACTGTTCCTGCAGAAGAGAGACCCCTTTAACTTGGTGTTGCCTGAGTCTTTCATTTGGGGCTCATAACCTCCTACTTCTTTCATAAGTGTACATGGAAGGCAACCAACTTCTAGAAAAGTTCTCTCCCCATATCCCTCTTCATCACCGACTGTGAAACTCTACCATTCAACGCAGACAGTTCAGTAATTTTTAGTGTATGTTTGCATATACCCGGGACTATGTGACTGTCCCCATAACTCCATTTTACAATGCTGGCAGTACTGTAGCAAGGACCCCTCCCCTTCCCCCCTCTCCCCTGCCCCCCCAAGTCCAGCATTTATTTCGCAGCTGCTCCTCACTAGTCCCAGCTGCTTTCCGCCTCCGTAGATATACTTGTTCAGATACTTCTCATAAGCGGAAGCCATTCATTTGAGGAGCATTGTGCATGGCTCCTTCCACTTAACATAGTATGTACAAATCCGTGACATGATAGCATGAATCAGTATGTCCTACCCTTTCGTCTCCAAATAATCTCCCACTGTTGAACATGTTGTCTACTCATCAGCTGATATCGCATGATATAAACATTTGGGTGGTTTTTCATTTTGTGATGATTATGAATTATGTGCATCGAGCATTTTGGAGGGTAGTAGCCAGGTCACGTGGTAACACTGTTTAATCTTGTCTAAAGTGACTCTACTGTTTGCATTTCTGCCAGTGCGGTGTGAGGGTTTCAGTTCTTTGCCAAGACTTGTTGATATTTAGTTATTTTTTTTTTATAGCGACCTTCATGTTAAGTAAAGTTGTCTTTCATGTTCATTTATTTTTTATTTGGTTCATTAGCTTTGGTTGCTTAGGTTTTTAGACAGCCTTGGGCTTACTTGCGCTCACTCGGGTTCGTATAGCCTCAGATGGTCTTAAACTTCTCACCTTCCTAAGTCTGCCTCTTGAGAGCTGGAATTACAGGCATGTGTTCCTGACTTAGTTCTAGTTCTGTTGCTATGATAAAAAAAAAAAAAATACCCAGACAAAACACCTCAAGGGAAAAAAGGAAAAGGTTATTTTAGTGCACCGTTCAAGCACATCCATCATGTGGAGAACATGGGGCCAGCAGGAACTTGAAGCAACCAGTCATGTTGCTTCGTCAGACAGAGAAGTGTAGTGGTCAGCATGCTCTCTCTCTCTCTCTCTCTCTCTCTCTCTCTCTCTCTCTCTCTCTCTCTCACTCTCACTCGCTTGCTCTCCCCCCCCCCTCCCATCATATGCAGGAGCTACCCTTCCTCCCCTGGAAGTTCTGCTTAGCTGGCTACAGGAGGTGGCCACTTCAGTCTCTATATCCTGCTCTGGTAGGAATAAGCTAGGGTCAGCCCCATAAACTCCCCATATCCTCTCCTGTCCCAGGCCTCCAGCTACTCACCAGAGATGCCCCTCCTTACCTCCTCTCCTGCCTAGTTCCCTCTCTCCATCCACCTCTGATGACTATTTAGTTTCTCCTTCTGAGTGAGATTCACACATCCTCCCCTGGGCTCTCCTTATTATTATCCAGTTCCTTTGTGTCTGTGGTTGTAGCATGGTTGTCCTGTACTTTATGGCTAATATCCAGTTATAAGTGAGTACATATCATGCATGTCCTTTTGGGTCTGGGTTACCTCACTCAGGATGATATTCAAATGTTCTATCCATTTGTCTGCAAAATTCATGTTGTCTTTATTTAGCCTATTAGTATTCCATTGTGTAAATGAACCACATTTTCTGTATCCATTCTGCAGTTAAGGGACACCTGGGTTGTCTTCAGTTTCTGGCTGTTACGTATGAACGTAGTTGAGCAACTGTCCCTGTGGTATAGTGGGGCACCTTTTTGGTATATGCCTAGGAGTGGTATAGCTGAGTCTTGAGGTAGAACTATTCCCACTTTTCTGAGAAACCACCAAATTGATTTCCAGAGTGGTTGGACAAGTTTGCAATCTCCCCTACAATGGAGGAGTGTTCCCCTTGCTCCACATCCTTGCCAGCATGTGCTGCCATTTGACTTTTCAGTCTTAGTCATTCTGACTGGTGTGAGGTAGAGTCGCAGGGTTGTTTTGATTTGCATTTCCCTGATGATTAAGGATGTTGAACCTTTCTTTAGATGCTTCTCAGCCATTCGAGATTCTTCTGTTGGGAATTCTCCACTTAGCTCTGTACCCCATTTTTTAATTGGATTGTTTAGATTATTGGTATCTAATATCTTTAGTCCTTTATGTATTTTAGATGTTAGCCTTCTGTCAGATATAGGATTGGTGAAGATCCTTTCCCAGTCTGTACGTTGCCATTTTTGTCCTATTGATGATGTCCTTTGCCTTGCAGAAGCTTTTCAGTTTCACGAGGTCCCGTTTATTAATTATTGATCATAGAGACTGAGCCCCTGGTGTTCTGTTCAGGAACTTGTTGCCTGGACCAATGAGTTCAAGGCTGTTCCCCACTTTCTATCTATTAGGTTTAGTGTATCTGGTTTTATGCTGAGATCTTTGATCTACTTGGACTTGAATTTTGTGCAAGGTGATAGATATGAAACTGAATAACTCTCTTCCCAATGAAGAAATAACAAACTAAGTACTTTATAGAATCCAATGAAATGAAAGCAGAACATACCCCACTTTATGGGACACAATGAAAGCAGTACTGAGAGGAGAGCTCATAGCACTAAAGGCCTCCAGAAAGAAGTGAGAAAGTTCTCATAACAGCAATTTTAAAGTAAATCTTAACGCTCTAGAAAAAAAGAAACAAACACATTGAAGAAGAGTAGAGGCAGGAAAAAAATCAAAGTCAGGGCTGATATCAATTAGAAACAAAGAAAAAGAATACGAAGAATCAGTGAAACCAAGAAATGGTTCTTTGAGAAAATCAATAAAATAGACAAACCCTTAACCAAACTCACTAAAAGACAAGAGAGAGTGTATCCAAATAAAATCAGAAATGAAAAGGGAGATAGAACAACAGACAACTAAGAAATTCAAAGAATCGTTTGACCTTCAAAAGCCTGGACTCCAAAATTTGGAAAAGCTTAAGGAAATGGGTGATTTTTCTGGACAGTAAAGACTGTTTAGAAAGAGCCGTATTGCAACATAAAAACCTTAATTTAATGTAATTTTCCTTACAAATAAATGAGGGGTTCATGGTTTGTCTGTTGTTTGTTTGTTTTGAGACAAAGTTTCACTATGTAGCCTTGGCTGATCTACCTGGAATTCACAGAAACCTATCTGTTCCTGCCTCCCAGGAATTGTTGGGTTTTTTGACACAGAATTTCTCAGTGTAGCCCTGTTTGTCCTGGAAACTCACTCCGTAGACCAGGCTGGCCTCCAACTCAGAAATCCACCTGCCTCTACCTCCCAAGTGCTGGGATTAAAGGCGTGTACCACCACCGCCCAGCTTTCCGTCAGATCTCATTACAGATGGTTGTGAGCCACCATGTGGTTGCTGGGATTTGAACTCATGACCTTCGGAAGAGCAGTCAGTGCTGTTACCCACTGAGCCATGTCACCAGCCCCCCAGTTTTCTTTTAAAATCTTTTTAGGACTGTAGAAATGAGGCTATACTGGCTTAGAAGCTGATACTCCTCTTGTCCTTTCTCCGACAGAAGTTACTGTTTCTATATAGTTAAAGCCCTTCTTTTCCTCGATGCATTTCTTTATTGCATCTAAATTTAAAACAATCTGGGGCTGCACTCAGTCACTAAAAAGCTGTGCTCAGGTCCTCAGCATCCATGTCAAAGCTGGGAAGTACAGGATATGTCTGTAACTCCAGCAGTGGTGGGTCCCTACAGCTCATTGGCAAGCCAGTTCACTCAGGTTCAGTGAGAGCTCCCATTCCAAAAAAAATAAATTTACAAAAGACTCTGTCTCAAAAAAAGGAAATGAAGGGATTTTGAATATTCTCATGGACAAGAAATGATAAATTACCTTGATTTAAACATCATATGAGTATATATGGTATATTGATATCCCATAAATATGTACAGTTATGTGTCATATACATATATAACATTTTATTATTTCAAAAGGAAAGAATAAGGTGAAGTATGATCAGGAAGGCATCTAGTAACAACCTCTGGCCTCCATGCTTACACACACATGTACACACACACACACACACACACACACATACACACGTTTTTTAAAAAAAATCTTGACCTAATGTAAGTTTTACTTTTTAATTGAGCATAGTTAAAGATACACTATCTTTATCTCTTCAATGTTGAATTTATTTTAATATAATCTAGGAAATAAAGATATAGCTCCATTTTCTTTTCAGCATAGTAAGCAGTTGTGAGTCGCTGTCATTGAGTGTTTGCCTGTGTAATTCATGGAACTCTTGCTTCGCCCTGACATAGGTGATAGGAACCGTTCCTGGGCTGTTGAGCTTACGGACTGCTTTAGATGGCTGTGTTAAACCCACGTATATTAATTGTATCATACGCCTCATTTCCTGTTAAACCGGGCTTTTCTTCAGCTTCGTTTCCAGAGCTTTTTGCTCCCAGTTGCCATTTCTGCCATACTGAATAATTTCACCTGATTCTTAATACAAGCATGACATTGACTGGAATTTCTAATCTTTAGAGATGAGAGCTGTACTTAGCAAGATTAGTTTTATCTTTAAGCTCAGAAAAGATTTCTTTCAATCCAGCTTGACTTTCGGAACTGAATGTAGTGCACGTATGTGCACACATGTATGTACACACATGTACGTATGTATGGCGTCTCAGTGTCACAGGCCCCTCCTGCTGGCTTTACATGCTTCCCAGACTTAGTTGTCCAGCCCCATTATAAATAACCTACTCACCAGGAAGTAGATGTGACTTTGTTTGTCTTTTCTAATATTCCTAATGATAAATATTCTTTCAGGAACCATATTTTTCTATTGCTTCTTGACCTGTGAGGAAAAGTTGAAAGATTTGAGCACTCTGGAAGACAAACTCTTATGATGACTGTGAACTCATTGTGTGGTGCATGCTGGCTGAACCATGGGATCTTCTGCCCCAGCTTCCCAAGTGTTGGGATTACATACTTATACCACCGTTTCTACCTCCAAATCATGTTTAAAGAAGTAACAGGACTGGGAATATAATATAGTAATATCACTTTCCCAGTTTATGTAAGGCCCTGGGTTCCATCCCTCACACCACAAAATAATAAATAGTAAGGATGAAAGGTGTCCCCTCAAGTGTGGGGGTGCTACACTCACAGCATCTACATTGACTGCCCACCTAGATACTATCACAACACCGGAACATTCCTCTGATTGTGACAACAGGTTAACTCCCTTTTCAACACAGACTTGCCTCTATCCAGGTTTATCTGAATACATTTCTAGGTATAAAATCTGGTTTATACCAGAGTCAGCTTCTTAAAAAAAAAAAAAAATCACTGAATCTAAACATAATAAGGTGTTTAAACATAGATTTAAAACTGCTTCTCCACAAGCTGCCAGAACACTAGAGTGATCCTGCATAGATGTAAGACACACTTCCCAGAGTGTCAGTGAACAGAGGGAAAGGCCAGAGGAGAGTGGAAGCATAATCTATTTTCACCGGAATTTTTTTTCTTTTTCAGCGTTATTGATCAGCTCAGCATGAACTTATGGCCCATAAGATTTAGCATTAACCTCTACAAACTGTTTAGATGAATTGACCGTGTTTTCTCTGCTTCTACCTTAGGGGTAAATCCAGTTATCTGATGGGAGTTCCATTAGTATAATGACAAGTCTTTTGCTTTTTGGTTGTAAGCTCAGAGAAATGGCCTCCAACTTATGATTAGAGCACACCAGGCATTTCCACAGTGGTAGCCAGATTGTTGGGGGGCACCAGGCATTGCCACAGATGCAGACAGATGGTTGGGGGGCACCAGACATTGCCACAGATGCAGACAGATGGTTGGGGGGCTCCAGGCATTGCCACAGAGGTAACCAGATGGTTGGGGAGCACCAGGCATTGCCACAGAGGTAACCAGATGGTTGGGGAGCACCAGGCATTGCCACAGATGCAGACAGATGGTTGGGGGGCACCAGGCATTGCCACAGTGGTAGACAGATGTGGTTTTGGATCACCATTTAGTTTTCTATTTAAAACATATCTCAGGGAGGACATTTCATTGTAGAAACCAGCTACTGTCAAATATTAAATATTCTCTTCGAGAGAAGCCAGCTACTGTCAAATATTAAATGTTCTCTTTGAGAGAAGCTGGTTTGTTCGTGTACTTACATAATCCCTTTCCAAGCAAAAGCTAGATGTGGCCTTTGGGGAAAATGTCAACTCTAGACTTTGAGCTAAAGTCACAGATGCTATCCAGGGATTAATAAACACAGTGGGGCCCTGTTTGTCTTCCACTGTTTTAAAGAGTACACCCTCCGACGGGAAAGCGTCAGGTAACCGAAGCCTGCTCATCTGGAAGCACGGAGGTGGAGTCAGTGGAAACCGCGTGCTCTTTTATTCTCCAGACAGTTACTGAGACTCCGACTGGCTCTGAGTTCTTCGCATGAATTAAGAAAGGTTCAGCTCTCAAAATGAGAACTGCAACCTAGAGAGGACAGCACTGGCCATTCTAAGTGTGAGGCCTATTTGAAATGAGGATAGTTAGCGGGGTGTGGAGGCGAGGGTCTGTAGTCCCAGCACTCAGGAGGTAGAGACAGGACGATCCTCAGTTCCATAGAGAGTTTGAAGCCAATCTGGGTTGCACAAGAGCATAAGACATGCTCAGAAAAGCAAAGGGAGGTATCGGGGAGATCAGTGGGTAAAAGTGCCTGCCATGCAAACCTGACAACCAGAGCTCCAACCCTGGAAACTCTAAGGTCAGGCCATGGCATATGTTCCTCACCCCAGAACTTTTATTGTGAGAAGGGACATAGAGGCAGGAGGATTGGCTGGAAGCTTGAGGCAGTCCTGGAGCATGGAGCATGGTCACAGAAACAAGAGAGAACCTGCTGAGCAATAGTAGCTCACACCTCTAATCCCAGCACATGGGAGGCCTTAGATCTCTGTGAGTTCAAGGCCAGCCTGGTCTACAGAGTTAGTTTTATGGCAGCCAGGGTTACACAGAGAAATCCTGTCTCAAAAAATGTACAAAAACAAAACAAAATAAAACACCCTGCCCCAACAAAGTGTAGACAGCAAGGACTGACTCCTAAGAAAATCATCCTGTGACCTGTATATGGGGCAGGAAGTGGGCACATTTAGAAAATGGAGATACTACTACCAAAATCATAAGACTGTATAGGAATTGGACAGGTTGGATATGTTGAGAAAAAGAATGCAGCTAAAAATGAGTATGTGTCGCTGGGCAGTGGTGGCACATGCCTTTAGTCCCAGCACTTGGGAGGCAGAGGCAGGCGGATTTTTGAGTTTGAGGCCAGCCTGGTCTACAGAGTGAGTTCCAGGACAGCCAGGGCTACACAGAGAAACCCTGTCTCAAAACAACAACAACAACAACAAAAGATTTATTTAAAAAAAAAAAGAGTATGTATGTGTATAAGTGTGTGTGCTTGTGTGAGTATGTGTGTATGTTGGAAGTTTCCAGGTAGAAGAAACTTCCTCTGTGTGTGTGTCTGTGTGTGTGTGTGTGTGTGTGTGTGTGTATGTGACAGAGAGAGAGAGTGTGTGTGTGTGAGAGAGAGAGAGAGAGAATATGAGAGAGAGAGAGAGAATATGAGAGAGAGAGAGAGAGAATATGAGAGAGAATATGAGAGAGAGAGAATGAGTGTGTGTGTTGGAACTTTCCAAGCAGAAAGAACTTCCCTTGGGTATGTATGTGTTTTATGTGTGTGTGTGAGAGAGACTGAGTGAGTGTGTGTAAGTGTGTATTAGAAGTTCCTAGGCAGAGAAGGAGTTTGCCGTGTGTGTGTGTGTGTGTGTGTGTGTGTGTGTGTGTATGTGTGTATGTGTGTGTGTGTGTGTGTGTGTGTGTTGGAAGTTTCCAGGCAGAAGAAAGAGTTTGCCTAAAGGCTGTTGTGTTTGAAGAATTCAAAGGAGACAAGTTTTGATGGAACCAAAGTAACAGAATGACTGACTTGGAGGCTGGAGTGATGGCAACAGGCTATCTTGAGCCATAGTCACAACCTTGAATTAGGTCAGGCCGACATAGGAAAAGACAGAGGAGGACCAAAAGTGAGAGACTGGTTAAGAGCTTGTAGCAGAAGCCCACCACAGGCCTGAACTAGAATGGTCACCATGGAGATGGGAGGAAATGGACATCTTTTGGGATCTTTTGGTGTTAGGACTGATTTGATATTAGCGGTGAAAGCGAGGAAGATATCAGGCAGGACTTCTGGGAACCAAGCCTGAGAAACTGCTATCACACACACCCCCACCCCCATGATAATGTTTACTAAGCTCTGGGACATGGCAGAGATGAATCCTGGCTAGAACACTAGTCACAGAGCTGAGTGACGCCCTAATCAAGCAGAGGAATCAAGGAGCACTGAGGTGTGCACCAGGTTTACATGGCTAATCACTAGTGGCTTCATATGCATTTACACGCTTTGCTAATTCACTAACTTTATAGGGCCATTACCTTAAGGAATGTCACACCTGACGGATGAGCAGTCTCAGGCTGTGTATCTGTGGTATTTTGCTCATTCACACACTATGAAAGCTCGGTCAGTTACATGCCAGAGAAGCCTTGATGCTTTTAAAGGTTCAGGCGCTCTGGGCTTCATATAAGTGGTCAGGAGAAGACATTTGAATGAGACTTGGCTTGTCCTTGTCCTGATGACCTGCTGCAGGTGTTAGCTGGGAGAGCTGAGGGTAAAGGTTAAAACTGTCGTATAATACGACAATTAGGCCAGAGAGAAAGTCTGGGAAGGGCATGGTTCAGTGGGTCCCTATGAGGATGGGGGACGTGGGCAAAGCCTACTTGTGTTCTGTGAGTGGTAGGGAGATATGGCAGGGGTAGGAGGGGCGTACAAAACAACCACTAGCTCATCCTTAGGAAGGGAGTTCCAGCCATAGCTTAGAGGTTGTTCTGGAAGGGCCTTTCCCAAACCATGATTCCTTGTATGTCTCTGATGCTTTGTGGATGAACCGATTGGAAGCTAATTTTGTTTGTTTGTTTTTTGTTTGGGGGGCATTTTTTTGGTTTTGGTTTTGGTTTTTTGAGACAGGGTCTCTCTGTGTAGCCCTGGCTGTCATGGAACTTGCTCTGTGGATCAGGCTGGCCTCAGACTCACAGAGATCTCCCTCTGCCTCCTGAGTGCTAGGATTAAAGGCATGGGTCACCATCACCTGACTGGGGGCTAATTGTTATCTGGGCTTGGTTTAACTATTCCTTATTGGTTGTTGAGAACGTTTCCACCAGTCTAAATACAGTTGTAAAGCGTATTTACTTTTAAGTTTTATTTTTAATTATCTGTGTGGGGCCCTAGAGAGGTGGCTCGATGGTTAAGAGCACGTGTTGGTCTTACAGAGGACCTGGATTTGGATCATAGCACCTGTATGGTGACTCAAAATCACCTGTAACTCCAGTTCCAGGGGATCCAATGCCCTACTTTGGTCACCAAAGGTACCAGGCATGTATGTGGTGCACATACATACATGCAGACAGACAAACACTCATACACATAAAATAATAAATTTAAAATAAGAACTGAAAACTAGCAATAATAAATAAAAACAAAAAACAAGATCCAGTCTCTTTATAAAAGCCAAAATCGGGCTGGAGAGATGACTGAGCTGTTAAGAGCACTGACTGCTCTGCCAGAGGTCCTGAGTTCAATTCCCAGCAACCACATGGAGGCTCACAACCATCTGTAATGGGATCTGATGCCCTCTTCTGGTGTGGATGAAGACAGCTGCAGTGTACTCATATAAATAATAAATAAATAAATCTTTACAAAAAGCCAAAATCCTTCCTGTGTTCATTATGAGGGGCTAACATAATCTGATAAGTTACATATCCCAGCATTCCTCAGTGGTAGCTATGCCCCTGCTGTTGCTACCGCCACTATTATTGTTCCCATTAATTAATAAAATTTGTTTTCTTTTTTTTGGATTTTGGAGACAGTCTCAGGTACCCTGAGCCAGCCTAATTCACTGTGCAGCCAAGGATAACCTTGAACTCGTGGTCTGTCTTCCTCTGTCTCCCAGGTGCTAGAATTACAGGCACGTGCCACCATGCCTGGACTTATTTTTCTAAATTTATTTTTTAATCTGAGAGAATTTCTAATCCATATGACATTAAACTCGTGTTTTAACAGAGGGCTTTTATTGTTCTACATTTAATCCTCTCCCTACCCCAGTCATCCAGTCTGACTTGTACCGGATTTGTCTTCCTTTATGGCCTTAGTGACAGTTGGGTCATTCCCCTTAAATCAATCTCTCTGACCTGAGTTAATGAATGCACACCACCTATTTTGTTAGTTGAATCTTCTGATGGTGCTTCCTAGCTGCCTAGCATTAGCTCATTCAAAACGCCTGGCGTCGAATATACCTTCAACTAATCTGTTTTTAATGAGTTGTCGGAGCCTTTCTGTGGCTGTTTTATTCTATCCTGCAATTCCACCAATTTCTTTTATAGCCCTGGAAAAAGGTGGGGGCCAGAGGGATGTTTCAGTGCAAAAAAAGGGCTTGCCATGCAAACCTTCCAGCCTGGGTTTAACCCTCAAAACCAAGTAAATATGGAAAAAGAACAGAACACACATGCGTGTGCGCATGCACACACACACACATGCATGTGCACACATACAAATATACATTAAATAAAATTAAAATGAAGAAAGATGACCATTTTCTGTGTTTATTTCTCATAGCATATTTATCCCTGATTCAATATTTAATTTTTCTTCTGTAACATTCAATTGCCATAATATTCTTTGCTATTTTTTTAAAAATACAGATAATGGTTTTCTTGTGGATTATTTTATTTTTTGTGTGAATGTCTTGCCTGCGTGTGTGTATATGTGTGCACTGTGTGTTTAACTGGGCTGTGCAGAGGCCACCATGGGCATCACATTCCCTGGATCTCAAGTCACAGACAGTTGTCAGCTGCCTGTGTTGTCTGTAGGAAGTGCACCAGAGTCCTCTGCAAAAGGGGCAAGTCCTCTTGACTGCTGAGCCATCGATGTAGCTTCACATGCTGAGAGCTTGCTCTCTCTCTTTGTCTCTATCTGTCTCTGTCCCTGTCCCTGTCCCTGTCCCTGTCCCTGTCTCTGTCTCTGTCTCTGTCTCTGTCTCTGTGTGTTTGTGCTTAAAGAGGCAAAGATGTCTCTTTCTGTTGCTTTGGCTGGCCTTGAACTCAAAGGCTCTCCTGCCATCCTGTCTCAACCTTCCAGTGTAGAACAACAGATGTACCAGCAGCCATTTTATAGCTTTAAACTTGGGTCTGGGGGGATGGAGTTTGGTCCTCAGCACACATATCTGGGTGGCTCACAACTCTAACTTCAGGGGATCCAGTGCCCTCTTCTGACCCGAAGAGTACTTGATGTGTGTGTATGTACACACAGATATGCACATACAACATGCACATAAATTTAATATTTTTTGTGTCTTTTTTTTCTGAGGCAGTCTCAGGTAGCACATTGTGACTTTGATCTCCTGAGCCACTGACTCTGCCTTTCAAATGCTGGCCTTACAAGTATGGGCTGCTATGCCTTGCTTTTGTTCTTGTTTTTGTTTTTGTTTTTGTTTTTGTAACAGGGTCTTCTTATAGAGCTCAGCCAGTATGTGACCTTGAGCTCATCCTGCTTCGCCTTCTGAAAGCTGAGGTGACAGCTATACTCACTGTGCTTGGCCCCCTGCCTTGGGTTAGATCCCTCTGCAGATCATCCTCCCTTTTGTATTAACATGTGTACTTCCTAGAGGGAGACCACCCCCTGCCTTCCCCACCTCCTGCTTCTAAGCAGCAGGGCTCAGATCTTCTCTCCACAGTCTCAGAACACTGGCTCTGGGAGCCTTATATATACTTATATATATATACTTCCTGGTTCTTGTGGGGTGTTGAGGTCATTATAAATGACAGCCCCCGATGCGTTAGGTTCTGTTGCATCAGGCAGAGTTCCTGACAGTGTTTAGTAAATAGATGAGAAGCAGTTACAGACAGTAACTGCAGAGGCCTGAGGGAGCTGTTACTTCTCCAGGGCCCTCCTGTTTATAATAATGGTAAACGTCTCCGCCTGTCACTCTCTGCCCTTGTTCGGAATCAACCACTGAGTGTTAGGGCAGAAAAAAACCATTTGCTGCTGCAGACAGATGAAAAATCGTTTGTGATTTGCTTCATGGTTTTATGAGATGGGGAAAATGCAGCTTCCCTGCTTTTTAGATGTAGAGAGAATATGGATGTTTTTAGAGATTAATACTGAGGCAGTTCTTGCTATTTGGAATTTCATATAGAAATCCTCACAGTTTCAAAGCTTAGCAGAAGTAAAATGCATTATAGAGGTAAATAAACCAGCTAAGGAACATCCATCTATAGAATAAGCCCATCAGCAAACATCTAAGCAGACTACCCCTGGGGCTGGAGCGATGGCTCAGAGGTTAAAGCTCTGGCTACTCCTGTGGAGGACCAGATTTCAGTTCCCAGCACCCATGTTTGTAGCTTACAACCTCCTGTAATTCCAGCTCCACAGGAGCCTCTTCTGCCTTCCATGGGTCCCCACACACATGCGCGCACACACTCATACGCGCGCGCGCACACACAGAGACACATACACAAAGACAGACACATGCATGCACAGATGCACATAGACACACATGGAGACATACAGACACAAATAAAAACTCTAATCTTTAAACATTAACTTTTCATTCCTGAACTTTCTGCGGCTTTCATCCTCAAGCAGTCGTCCTACTGGAATACCCGTCAATCCATCTGTCCTTCTAGTCATTGATGTTGTAGTCCAGAACCTGAGCTATGTATATCTAGGTCCAACTCAAACCCTACCTCTTCCAGGCAGGATTTCCTGTCCCCATCCCTGTTCTTCGGCCTTCTACTTGTCCACAGCATCTCCAGAGCATGGTGCTAAGTCCTACCTAATGTTGTCTCCAGTATTGTGCCTTATCTCGCTCAACACTTAAGACAGAGGCAGAAAGATGTCGAGTGAGGCCAGCCTGGGCTGCGGAACCATACCTAATCGCCAAACAGGAAGGGCTGAAGATTTAGCTTGCTGGAGAGCTCTTGCCTGCCACAAACAAAGGCCTGGTGTCTACTTCACCTCAGATTTTTCTCTGTCATCCTTGGGCAGACCCTGGTGGTAGCTACCTTTTGAAGTTCTGTGTATTTGTTTTACCATCCACTCCTTCTCTTCTAGGGCTAAAGTCGCTGCAGCTGATGGGCCACCCGGGAACCCAGCCCAGGTGCTCACACCAGTGAGGCACACAGTAATACTAGACAAAGACGTCCTCCTCCAGAACTATGGATTCCACATTTCTGAGACGCTTCCCCTCACAGTGGTGGCTGTCACAGCAGGTAGGGCTGATGGGAAAAGGATCTTCTCCCCCACCACACTGTAAGAAAAGGCAGAAAAGTACTACCTGGGAAACTGGAAAATTCTGACCTCATTGTAGGACTTTTCATCTTCCTTTGGTGCCAGAGTGGAGTGGCCCCAGGAACACTTGCTACTCTGAGCCCTAGACTCTCATTGGCCTTGGCCAGGGCTCTGCACTCCCGTGGCTCCGGGCCTGTGTAGGGCAGGGAAGGTATTTGGATAAGCCAGCCCTCCTCTTTGACTCCTGCAAGTCCTGGCTGGCAAGTTTCTGAGGAGAGAATAATAGAAACAATTGACTTGCCTCTGTGAAAGCTAGGCTGTGCCCTAGGGGAGAGGAGCAGGCTGGGAGAGCCTTGTTTTCATGCTTGAGCTGTGTACTGGTGTTAGGTTTAATGCTGGTTAAAATACATTCACTTCTGCTTATCTACGTAAGAATGTACACACACTCAATCCCTTGGCCAGCTGTGACCGTTTGGACAGTTCTGTTCCTTTTCTTTCTGTGGCCAGTCTCCACCATCTCTTGAAACTGATAGGAAATAGGTACTTTCCCTGTGGTTTACAACGAGTAAAACTATGCTCTATATGAGCCAGTGCCCATGGGGCCATTCCAGGCTGCCATTCCAAGGTGCATTGTGACTGGTGGCAGCTCACACTAAGCAGTTACCTGCTTTCTATCCAACAGGTGGCTCTGCTCATGGCAAGCTTTTCCCTGGTGATCAGATTCTCCAGATGAACAATGAACTAGCTGAAGACCTTTCCTGTGAACGAGCGGTCGACATTCTCAGGTACTCACCTGTCTTACAGTGTCCAGAGCCACTCGGGTGATCAAAGGGCAAAGTGAAGCCTCAGGAATGCTGAGGCTGGCCTGTCCCCTTTAAAGCACCAGAACGATTCCAGCTATCTCAGAAGGTGGCATTTTAGCTATGACAGTACTATGATCTGCTGTCTTCTACCTGGCACTGTTGTAGGGTAGATATCACGCTGTGAACCTCACCGGAGATTGTGTTATTTACCGAAAAAACAAAACAAAACAAAACAAAAAAATGGTTTCTAGTTGTGATGTGACTCAGCATTCGAACACACCTTTAATCCCTCTGGCTGGAATACCAGCATACTCTTAGAACATACCTTTAATCCCAAACAACGAAGGTGAAGTTAGTTTGTAGAAGGAAGCACCCATATTTGAAATTGATGTCTAATTGAGTGGCAGACAAAGTGATGAATCGGAGAAAGACTTAACGGAATAGGTCATGCCCAACTCTCATGAGAAGGGGGG
>NW_022196900.1:6215644-6222928 GCF_008632895.1 Mastomys coucha
GGGGGGAGAGGTAATATAGGAGGGAGCAACGCAAAGGGAGAGAAGGAGGAGTTGTACAGAGAGAACCAGCTAGACACAGGTGAAGACAGAACAAGCCAGAGAATGAGAAGGAGCCAGAAGATTAGAAGATACTACCAAAAAATTAGTATGAGGCCAATCAGAGCGATTCAGTCAAAATCTGAAAGAAGCCAGATTGAATCAGTCATCTTAGAGAGGAGTTTTGAGCCAGACAGCTGAGTTGAACCAACCAGCCAGAGTTCAGAAAGAACTAGAAAGGGTGAGCTTATTCAGCAGCAAGTCTCAGAGGCTGGAAACATTCTAGGCCTAGATTAGATTTTACAGAGGCTAGAAGCTTGCAGTAAAGGTTAGTAGTAAACCTTGGAGATAGTTACATCAGGTGAATAAAAGCTACCTTTCCAAGTATGGTTTGCTATCTTCCGCCTGCCTGTAGAACTTTGGCAGGCATAGAATGTACATTTATCAAACCTCCAGTATGCCTAAAACTCCATGTTAGGCACTGTAGGGAGTAAGTGTACTAGTGGATACATAGGCCCTGCCCTGGGAGGATTGCTGGTAGCATATGACAAAGTTTGAAGTAAGTAGACGCCAGTGTTTGTCTTTAATCCTGTCACTATCTTCTTGAGTGTTCTATGACAGCCTGACTGGCATGCACATGGTTTGGTGACATAGCACCTACAGCTTTCTGTGATGTCTTTTCGATGCACACAAATGCTTCCCTATCTGCCTGGACTGTCCCAAGAAAGAGCCAGGCACATGTGCAGAGGATACTCCATAAGATAAGAACATGTAGGCCTGAGAATTGGCCGCCCTCCATTAAAAGGTGCCGGGCTAGGGAAGGGCTCATCCAATGCAGCCTTAGGCTTTTAAATTTCCACTCAGCACTGCTTTGTGACTTTGATATTCATAGGAATGAGAAGCAGGGTTCAGTGAGAGTAGCATGTGCTTTCTGTGAGCTGGCTGGTCTGACTTTGGGTTGGTACGCTCCTCTGTGAGTGTATCTAAGGCAGCAGTAATAGGTAACATCCACAAGCCAGAGACGGAGGAACTAAAGATGCAGAACTGCATGTCCGCCCTCAGGGAGCAGTCTTACTGTAGAGACAGACAGTTCAAGTTAAGACTCCCAGAGAACCTGTAAAGCCAACCCTGATATTGCTCTGGCATTGGAATGCCAGAGGCGCAATTGAATCAGTGAAGCGGGCAGGAAAGGATTACATGATTTTATTTAAAAATAAGTGTAGAAACCTCAACGTTTGCTTTCTAGGTTATTGGGCTGTTTTCCCAAAGAGGATCGTTCCCAACAGATTTTTTTTTTTAAGTGCCACTAATACTTCTGTCAGTCTTAAACTCCGAGGGATCAACAAATGTATTTATAACTTTCAGCCACAGTCTAGAACTGGTTGTTTAGGTAACACTTGGCCCCTCCACCCCCGTCTGTTCACTGAGCATCTAGACTGGGCAAGGAACCCTGGCAGGCAGAGGCGATCTGCTTCCCAGCCACTCGCAAGCCTGTGCAGATCAGTGTGGTGTATACCCTTCCGAGATGAGGATGAGCAGCTCAGTAGTAAGTGGAGCTGAGAAGCCACGCTACAAACACAGGGGACCCCCAGCTTAGGAGGAAGCTGCCATTGGACAAAGCAAAGAAGAAGTATTTCGGTTGTACCCTTTTCATTCATTCATTCATTTGAGA
This sequence comes from Mastomys coucha, assembly GCF_008632895.1. NCBI lineage: Eukaryota > Metazoa > Chordata > Mammalia > Rodentia > Muridae > Mastomys > Mastomys coucha. Next base: position 6,217,353 of record NW_022196900.1, read on the forward strand.
CTGTGTCTCATGTATCCAGGCTGGCTGGCCTCAAACTCATAGGACCTTGAGCTTTACGTCATCCTGTCTCCACCTCTCCAGTACTATGAGGCAGGTGTGTATGACCACACCCAGACCATGTGATACTGGGGAATCAAATCCAGGGCTTTATGCATGCTAGGCAAGCACAGTGCATCTGAGTTCCGTGCCCCTGGGGTAGGACCTTTCCTGCCAGGTAGAACTTGGGTGATGCTCCAGGTAAATTAATGAACTTGGACAGTAGGATGGGGGCAGAGATGCACTGAACACTTCTCTTTGCCCTAAGAAACATTCTGGGGGCTGGAGAGATGGCTCAGCAGTTTAGAGCACTGACTGCTCTTCCAGAGGTCATGAGTTCAATTCCCAGCAATGACATGATGGCTCATAACCATCTGTAATAGGATCCAATGCCCTCTTCTGTTGTATCTGAAGACGACTACAGTGTATTCATATACATAAAATAGACAAATAAATTAAAAAAAAAGAAAAGAAAAGAAACATTCTGGGAGGTAAATCCCAAATTATGGAGGGTCCTGGGAGCCAATACAGAAAGATCCAGTGTCATTCTCCTGGAGAAGGGTGGCCAGGATAGGCTTCTAACTGAGGTGTACTGTGACCCTGCCCCTGTACTTATGGAAATCTCTGCATGGTCTGCTCTTGTAGCTTGGTGTCCTGGGTCTGAAAGCAAGGCATATCTTTCATTCATTTTTGTTGAAAAGGGTAAACAGACAGACAACAATAAAATCTGTCTAATTTCTCCAAAGATATCTGAGGCCCAGGATCCTTTGTATAACACTGGGACCTTGGATTCTTTGTGACTCACCTCTGAAAAGGCTTGTGCTCACATGACCCGGAGCAGAAGCAACCCCCAGACAGTGGTAACCTTCAGGTTGAGCTTAACCATTGGAAGGGATGATGTACCCCTTCCATTGACCTAAATGTTTGTATTGGAAGAAGTCAAATGAAAGCTTCAAACTGCTTCTTTTTGTAGGCATGGCAAGGTGGGGGTGGGGCAGAGGGGTCCACTCGTGTTCCTTCTTGGACCCTTCTAAAAGAAAGTGGAGATGTGACAGTTACTGTGACAATTACCTATCAGATCACCTTTGAAACCTCCACATTAATTTGAGACAAACATGTCTCTTAAGTATCTTGAATATATGCTTGAGCTCACTGCAGTGACTGTGTATGCCCAACTACAGACTAGTTGGCTTTTATCAGATAGGTGCTATCTACCAAGGATTGTTTAGCTTGTGTATTTTGAAAAAGGAGGCTAGATTACCTGTATTGTCACTGTACAAAAACAAAACAAAACAAACCACATACATAAACTGGCCAGAATCCGCTGCATGAGTTTTCTATCATATGACACTAAAGGAAGCGCCTTGAGGGCAGAGTGGACAGATGGAAGAGTGGGGCATCTGGGGAGGAGGAGCATTGAGCCAAAGAAGCCTTTCAAGAGTAAGGTTTATCACAGTCACCACACACAGTTACTCACAGACACACACAGACGTGCGTGCACGCATGCACCCCCCCACACACACATAGGCGCGCACACACACACACACACACACACACATAGGTGCACACACACAGAAGCACACAGATGCACACACAGACACACACACACAGACAGATGCACAGGTGCCCACATACAGAGATGCACACACACAGGGGCACACACACACACACAGAGACACATACAGACTTAGACACACGGGATGGGGATGCACACACAGACACACATACACACACAGAGAGACAAGCAGATGCGCACACACACAGACACAGACATACACAGACGTGCATGCATGCATGCACCCACACCCACACACCCACACACACCCACACCCACACATAGGTGCACACACATACAGAGAAACTTAGGTGCACACACACAGACACACAGATGCACACACAGAGACAGATGCACAGGTGCCCACACACAGAGATGCACACACACAGGGGCACCCACACACAGAAACACACACAGACAGACACATGGAGTGCACACACACACAGATGCACACACAGAGACAGATGCACAGGTGCCCACACACAGAGATGCACACACACAGGGGCACCCACACACAGAGACACACACAGACAGACACATGGAGTGCACACACACACACAGATGCACACAGAGACAGATGCACAGGTGCCCACACACAGAGATGCACACACACAGGGGCACACACACACACAGGGGCACACACACACACAGATGCACACACAGACACATACACACACACAGAGACAGACAAATAGATGCACATACACAGACACACACACACACACACACACACACACGAATGACTGAAACCTTTTCTTTTATCTTTTTCTGTTTTTCAGGGAAACTGAAGATGCTCTTTCCATCACAGTTGTCCGCTGCACATCGGTAAACCTCTTTTTTTTGTTCTGTATGTTAATTTTATTCTCCCTGATCTGAAGACTCTGATGCTCCTTGAAGATATCCCTTATACAAGAGTGCAGAGGGCAGAGGGTGGCAGCTGCCAGGCAGTGGATGGCTAGTCAGCCAATGTGACCTGAAGCCCAGGAGGCTATAGGTGCCGTGGAGGAAACAGATATGGTCCAGGCCTTGGGGACCTGCAGTTCAGGGGAGGAGACCATCTGTGATTCACAGTGTGCTAATGGAGGGGATGTCAAACTGGGAGATCCAAGGCAGGCTTGGGAGAATGGCTTTGGACAAGTCTCTTCTTCAAGTTTTCACTGGGTAAAACAGCAGGTGCCTTCTCTGTCTGACGGGATCATCCACAGCACCAAATGAAGTGCCAGGAGTGACAGGCTTAGCAGCCGAGGCCAACCACAGGCAGGATGTGAGTGTGACGACCTCAACACAGGGAAACTCCTGGGATCAAGTTGTAAGAGCAAACTGACCAAGGAGGAGATGTTGACAAAAAATTCACATTTTGAGAATTTGATTAAATAATAGATCAAAAAAGGAAGTGGGAGTAACAGGGAATTTTAATAATGTATTTAGTAATCTAACCTGATTGACCACATACTAGATTACCAAGAAAGTGCAGCAAACCACTTTTAAATTTAAAAAGAAAAGAAAAAAGCATATAGGTCTGGGTGTGGTGGCTTACACTTAAAATCCCTGCTCCCAAGAGGCTGAGATTTGATCTCAGGATGATCAAATGTTTGAGGCCAACCTGGGTTGCAGAGCAAGCCCAGGGCTACCTTAGGCTATATATGAGATCCTATTAAAAAATACACAAAAGCAAAAAAAAAAATTAAAGCTATAAAGGTTTCTTTTCCTGAATATAATTTTAAATGAAAACTGAGCTATGTGTGGTGGCACAGGCATTTAATCCCAGTACTTAAAAGGAGAGGAAGGAGAGTCTGAGTTTGAGGCCAGCCTGTTCTACATTGTGAATTCTTGGATAGCCAGGGCCACATGGAAACAACAATAAGAACAACAAAATTACTATGTGTTGAAGCTGTGATCAGGGTAAAATTGATAATCCTAACTGTTTCTACTAGTTAGGAAGGAAATCAACTAAGTATTTGGTGAAAAGAAGTTGGAAAAAATAGAACGAGGAAGATGGGGATGCATGAAATTGTCAGGCAGGGGCAGAAGGATCAGAATTTCAAGGCTAGTCTCAGCTACTTAGCCAGATGAAGGCCAGCCTGGGCTCTATGAGATCCTGCCTCAATAAACTAAAACAATCAACAAAAATGATTAAAGAGAATAATAAAAATCAAAATCTACCTCTTCTATATAGTGAATTCAGCCTCAGGCTCCTGGGAAATGGTCCCGCAGTTATGTATGCTCTCAATGGTTTAAGTAGTTAGAAACAGGCAAGCTTACATATACCATATGCAGTTATAGAGTAGGTATCGCTGTGTGCCCGATGGCCTGAGTGCGATGCCTGGGACCTAGATAGTGAAAAAAAGAACCAGCTCCTTCACGTTATCTTCTGATTTTCCTGGGTGCTCGAGCAAGCGTGCGCACACACATGCACACATGAGTGCACACAAAATGATGTAATTAAAAACAATTTTTTTATTAATCATTCCATTCATTTACATCTCAAATGATATCCCACTTCCTGGTTACCCCTCCACCAAGCCCCCATCTGACACCCACTCTCCCCCATCCCCTTTGCCTGTTTGAAATAAGATACAAACAATATGGACGACTGACTGTCAGATCATTGGCTATTGGTTTCCTGTGCCCACAGCCGTAGGGAGAAGCGCAGTGGAAGCAATGGCCCTTCAGTCACATGAAAATGTAATATTTCTGTGGTCCCAACACTCCATAAACAAAGAACTAGTCTCTTCTCCTTGTTCAACAAGTGTTTTATTTTTACTTCTTGAGAACAGTAGGGGGGGAAAGTCACCCAATTAGAATTAAAATGTTTGCTATAAATATGACAGGCTGAATGTTCTGTGCAGGCTGAATGAAGGCTTTTTTATTTTAGCCAGAGTTTGTCTATGAAATAATGTGAACCCGATATAAAAACGGAGAGAGCTAATCAGTATAAATAACAGTGCAGGTGGCAAGCGAGCTTTCTTTTTATTTAGCTTATTATCATCTCAATGGGAAACATCATAATCGTAATTAGGTGGGGGTTTCCCCGCAGCAGTTCCATGAAGTGGACAAAATAAAGCACTTGGTTCTGTCAGGCAGAAAATGGCATGTAGCCGTATAGCTTAGAAATTGGAAAGTAGGGGAGGAAAAAAATGTCCAGTCCAAGCTTTCCAAGCAGAAACATGAGCACCACAGCCAGGAGGACCCACAGGGAGCCTACCAGGACCAGGACCCCTGAGAAGTGCCCTGACCATAGGCTGGGCCTCTTCCAGCAGTGTCCCAAAGCATTTTATAGACATTGCAGCGTGAGACATGGCTTGCTTCACCAAGCAAGCTTGGAATTGCTGTAGTCATGGTAGATTCTTGGAATCCTCATATAATTGAAACAGATTGGGAATTATAAAATCCAAAGCTTAGACATTAATGACTATTTCTCTAGGACACAGAATTTTATGGGAAAATACATTCTGGCTTATGTTTCGCATTTTTAAAAAATTGTTATTTTTCTTAAATTACATGTACATGTGTGTTTGTGTCTGTGTGTGTGTGTGTTTGTGTACATGAATGCAGTGCCCAGGGAGCTGGTAGAAGGTGTTGGCTTCTTGGAAGCTAGAGTCACAGGCAACTGAGCCACCTGATGTGGGTGCCGGGAATTGAGCTCAGGTTCTCTGAAAGAGTAGCACAAACTGCTCTGTTACTGTTGTTTTTCTGAGACCAAGTCCCACTATGTAGCCCTGGCTGTCCTGGAACTCACTGTGTAGACCAGGCTGGCCTCAAACTCATAGAAATCCTCCTGCCTCTGCCTTCTGAGTGCTGAGGGATTAAAAATGTGTAACACCACGACCCGTGGCAAAACGGACTCAACCACTGAGCCATCTCCTCAGCCCCAAGTCTGCATTTTTGTATCAATTACATTAATTATTTTAATATTGTACTAACAATTAATATGTTACATGACTTTCACCAAAAGGAAATCTTTTTTTTTTTTTAGAATTATTTA
>NW_022196900.1:6223035-6224881 GCF_008632895.1 Mastomys coucha
GACACACCAGAAGAGGGCTTCAGATCTCATTATGGATGGTTATGAGCCACCACGTGGTTGCTTGGATTTGAACTCAGGACCTTTGGAAGAACAGTCGGTGCTCTTAACCGTTGAGCCATCTCTCCAGCCAGAAGGAAATCTTACAAAGCAGAATAGATTCATTATCCCCACCTTTGCAGATCATGGATGCTGTGGCCACACAGGTCACTGTGTAGCACCCAGTTCACGGGGCATGGATTTATTTCCAGGGAGTCAGACTCCAGAGCCCACACTTTCTAAGATGATGCCATTCGACCTTCAGGCTCCCCGCCATTTTCATGAGGTGACACTGAGTCACCCTTGGCGAGTGCACTGCAGAAATATGAAATAATTTTTCAACTAGCCATTTTTTTTTTCCGAGACAGGGTTTCTCTGTGTAGCCCTGGCTATCCTGGAATTCACTCTGTAGACCAGGCTGGCCTCGAACTCAGAAGTCCACCTGCCTCTGACACCCAAGTGCTGGGATTAAAGGCGTGTGCCACCCGGCTTAGCCATTTTTTTTTAAGGATTCTTTCCATAAAGGGGAGTCCCCTTTGGAGTTCTTAGTTTCATTAATAAAGGAATTTAAGAATGGACTCTGTTGGAAGCCCAAGGACAGGTTTATTAGAGTTTCAAAGAAAAGCTGTGGGGCAAAGAGGCTCAGCTTGTCTAGGAGGGAAGTGTGGAGGAGAGAAGATGCTGTGCCTCTGAGGCCCAGCATGGAGGTCAGACACAAGGCAGGCCACCAGCTCTATGGCTGGGAGGGAGGCTTTCGAGAAAGAGTAAGAGAGCCCAAAACGTCCAAGAAAGGCTAAGGTGTTAGAGAAAGCATGCTTAGAAAAGAGAAGAAGAAAACATAATGCTCTTCTTTTTTTTTTTAAAGATGTATTTATTTTATGTATGTGAGTACACTGTAGCTGTACAGATGGTTGTGAACCTCCATGTGGATGTTGGGAATTGAATTTTTTTTTTTTTTTAGGACCTCTGCTCGCTCTGGTCAAGCCCTCTCACTCGGGATGGCCCAACTTGCTCCAGCCCAGAGATTTATTTATTATTATTCATAAGTACACTGTAGATGACTTCAGACACACCAGAAGAGGGCATCAGATCTCATTATGGGTGGTTGTGAGCCACCATGTGGTTGCTGGGATTTGAACTTAAGATCTTCAGAAGAACAGTCAGTACTCTTAATCTGCTGAGCCATCTTTCCAGCCCCATAATGCTCTTCTTAAAAATTCAGAAGGATGGGCAGATCTCTAACTCTCACAAGGCGGTTGCCTCCAGTGAGCTGCTGCACTGGGGTGGGGATTCTGGGAGGGAAAAAGAACAGTATCTCATTAAAGAGCTAATTATTCCACCTACCTTGATAGTGTGGCTTGGGGTGAGCACTCTCCCTCTCCACTCTGGGTGTCTCTTAGCCAGACAGATTGAACCAGCTCAGCTGGAACTTAGGGGTGTCTACCCAGGCCAGAGATTCCATTCTCTTGACCAGCAAATTTTTTACCTTAATCCTTTCAAGTGCTAATTCTGCAACAAAAACACACATTTTTATCAGTGAACCCAGGAAGGGATCAGAAGTCCTAGGATAAAGGGTAGTTCATATCCTCCAAATTGTTTCTTTTAAAAAAATCAGTGCACTTGCAGATGTAGTTTGCAGCAGGTTACAGATGCTGGGGAGCCTGGTTTGCAGCAGGTTACAGATGCTGGGGAGCCTGGTTTGCAGCAGATTACAGATGCTGGGGAGCCTGGTTTGCAGCAGATTACAGATGCTGGGGAGCCTGGTTTGCAGCAGGTTACAGATGCTGGGGAGCCTGGTTTGCAGCAGGTT